>NC_058414.1:94783176-94810274 GCF_002201575.2 Neomonachus schauinslandi | reverse complement strand
TATCTATCTATCTATCTATCTATCTATCTATCTATCTATCTATCTATTTATCTATCATCTATCTATCATTTTGAGAGAGAAAGAGAGAAAGAAAGAGAGAAAGTATGAGTGGGGCAGAGAGAGAGGGAGAGAGAATCTTAGGCAGGCACCACACCCAGTGCAGAGCCTGATGCAGGGCTCAATCTCACAACCTTGAAATCATGACCTGAGCCGAAATCAAGAGTCAGACACAACCAACTGAGCCACCCAGGCGTCCCTCCTTATGTTCTATATAAATCCATGACACAGAAATTACCTACTCCTTTTGTTAGTGTCATCTTTTTCAAGTAAATGTCTATCACATGGATGTTCCACCAATGAAACAAATCAACCAAATCCTAAATGCCTTTATATAATTTGTCCATAAAATATACATCTAAATTTCCACTGAAACTATTCATACAGAATATGAAAGATGAGCATATATGTTTAACATTAACACAGACTATTTCTCTTTCCAACACTTAAATAAAGATTGGCACAAACAAAGTGATAGTCCACAAAAGAGTAGGTGCTACCACATGTCTAATAGGAATTAAGGATATAGTATAATGAGGTAACCTGGTTAGCTCCCACATTTGGACTCAAGGACCTCAAAAGGGAAAAGCACCTGAAGTTGGGCAGGATCCTGCTTTCTGGGAGCTTCTGTGGGAGCTGAAGAACCCTCACTTCTGTGCCTGATCAAAAATGTGGCAGAGTCCTCAGAAAAGGAGCTTTTATTCTCTGATGACCACAACCTAGTTGGTAGCACCTGAGGGCTCACTGGAGGGGTGGGCTGTGAGATGCATGCATGCCCACCTCCACTGGGAAGGACAGACAAAGCAGTTCTCTATTTCTGCTCTCATCCCCAGCAGGACCCATGATTAGACAACACAGCCAGCCACAGAACACACCTTTGAGGCATCAGTCATTACAGTCCCTGAATACTTGGCATTATTTGGATTTCATGAATCCCAGCACTGCCTTAATTCCCAAACCTACAGATAGTTAGGTGAACCTCTAAGGAAGCAGAACCAGTGAAATGGTGAAGAAGCTCCCGGCCTTCCCCTCTGTCCTTCGGCTTCTCCCCACTGTAATCTGGGCCCCTTGTGGAGCAGCTGAGGTGGGAAGAAAGGACCCTGAAAAATCAGCTGATTCCAAGCAACAAGTCAAGCTGTGGAGATGCTGGAGAGAGCAGGTTATGGAGGCAGGGAGCAGAATGGGGAGTCCGAGGAGAGCCAAGATGTCCCAGTGGGGCTTATTAGAACATGTCTGAGGAGGGGTTTTCTAGGGCACAAACCACCCAAGTAGGTCAACCTTGGAAGTATTCTCTAATCTCTGTTCTGAAGTGAGGAGATTCCACATCCAGTTCCTCAGGGCAGGGGAGGAGAGAACCCTCTCTAAGGCTTCCTGCCTCTTCTGGGATTGGGAGAATGTTTTCTACCTATGATGTTGTCATATTTCTTTGTATTCCACTGTTTTCTTATACTGGATGTAAGGAGGCCAAAATGTTATTTGGGAAATCTCTTATCAGTCAACCATGTGATTTACAAACTAATTAGCTCATTACAGTGTCTTGCTGAGGTTATCATGAAAACTTGGGGAAAACTGGTCACAATTATCAAGTTTGGAGAACATATCCATTATGGGAAGAAACACACATTCAGGGACACCAAAAATGGCTCTTACTCATGTGAAAATCCTGGTGCGCACTAGGCAATCCATAAATACTGGGACCTTTTTTTTTTTATGTTTCAGGTGACTTGCAGAAAATGTGGAAATCTAGAAACTGACATATAAAAAATAGCATACTGAAATCTTGAAAACAATAGGATATAGTTCTTTAGTTTATCTACTGTATGACCATCTGTTATAAAAAAGTAAAAACTTTGAACTAAGATAATAAGAAAATTAAATATAAATATTTATGATAACAAACAAACTTTAACTTTGGGAAATGCATCATCTCAAAATTACATGTTTTCCATTGCATATCAAGGTAGCATTGCTTTAACTTGTGGACAGCTTCTAAATGTGGTCAGAGTAGGGGCAACTGGCTGGCTCAGTCTGTAGAGCATGCGAGTCTCAATTTTGGGGTCATGAGTTCAAGCCCCATGTTGGGTATAGAGCTTACTTTAAAAAAAAGTGGTCAGAGTAAAACATAAACATATATAAAACATAACTGTATAGAAAGGAAAATAACACATAGTTAACTCTTAAATGCAATACATATATTCTCCAATATTTACATTGTCTGTCTGCATTGGGCATTTTCTATCAACACTGACCTTAATTCAGCCTGCATTTATAGCTTGTGATTATAGCACGGTCCACCAGATTTTGGACATAATTTCCATTTGGAAGTAGAATAAAAATCAAGACACTGATCATTTAAACACTTCCCAAAGTAAATTACCTCAGTAATTGGTTTGCGAAATGTTGTCTTTTGATTGATGAAATAAGTATCTGAGTCAAGGGTGAACATATCTTCAGAAAGTCATAGCACATATAATTGATGGAAAATAACAATTGTTTTTTTCAATGTTTCACTTGGAATCTTGAAAGCTGGGAAAACAAAGGGGCAGAATTTGTTAAAGTTTATTTTTACTGTGTTTGTTATTATTTATATCCAAGGTATAGAAACTTCAGTTATAGACATCTAGGTTCATTATGAGAATTGTGACCTACTGGGGGGAATTTTTCTGCAGTTTTAAAGAAATACCCTTCTATATTATTCAATTTCATTTGCTCTGATTCTAGGCTCTTTGAGTCATATATTTTTTTATTCATTTCTCAGATTTTTGAAAAGAGAACTGGGCTATCTTGAATAATGGACACAGGCACTCCTTTCCCTGGGGAGAAACATCCTTCATTATAAAGATTGAAATTGGCATCTGGGTTAACCATGATTATCTTGTGAGTTTTGTGAAGGTCACTAAGTTCTGACCATTCTGATCAATTCCAGGTTAATTGATAGAAAACTAGTTTATGGACCTACCAAACTAATGACCAAGACTTAAGCCCCTAAGGTTTTTTTTTTTTAAGAGACGTTGATTTGACTTTCCTTTTTTCCCTTTCTCTAGGATCCATTGAGCCACTGAGGACTATGCATGTGTTCCTTAGTGCTCACTTAACCCTTTTTCTTTTGAGATTGCAGTAGTCCACATGGCATTCTATACAGAGTATCAGGAAATTCCTGGGTGTGAGGCTATCATTTGAGATTTGTTCATTTCAGGAATAACCAACATATAATAAATCATGCACTTTCCCTATTTTGTTCCCTTTTTAATCTTCAAAGGATCAACTAGCCCCTTGGGCATTCTATCCTTTATTCATTTCCTTTTTAGCCATCATTCATTGTGTACTTTCCTGTGACCATTCTCTTATAGAACTTCTCCCCTATCTCTATTTTCTAAACACAACACTGGAGAACTCTTTCTAAAGCTTATACACTATGTAGGTGGTGGCTTTTGCAAATCCTCTCAGATTTCTGTGAGAAACTTGGTTTTATCTTTCAAATCAAAGAGAGAAAAAATAGATTGAGTATAATGGGTAAACAGGGACATGTATACATTTTTAAATCTCAGATATAGAAGGTTGTGAAATTGAATGAAGTTAGCCCATGAAATGTAACTAGGAATGCTGACCCAAGGTGAAGCAGAGGATTGGATTCATTATCTCCAGATGACCTAGCAGTGATGAGGAGAGACACTGACCCTCACTTTCTTTACCCAAAGAGAGTACACATTCTCACAGGCTGATTCGGGGTACTGTGCTTGGACCTACATCCTCTTTAGAGGCTCACCTTGCAGGAAAGAAATAATTTTGCTCTAAAAGGTGGTAACAGGAAGTGTTCACAATGAGTCAGTCAAGATCAAGATTTTCTGTCCCAGGAAACTGTTAGTAAGTGTTATGAAAAAATGTTTATGTGATCAAATAAATTTGGAAAACATTGGTTAAAAATTGGAATAAAAATCTTCTTCACCATAGAAATTTTTAGTTTTCACTATGTTAATATGAATTGTGAGCTCTAAAGTAAGGCGTTTAATATGCAATAATTTTCAAACTCCCTTTACCATAGAGTTTATTTTTAAAGCCCTTGAGAAGCTAGTGTTTTGAGATAACCATTTTGGGAGGCATGAGGCTAGACCATAGCTTGATGAAGATATTATAAAGGGTATTGTTCTAGATCTGCAGCTTCCAAATCCTGGTTCATGGACCAGCTGCATCACAATTTGGTAATATTTGAAGATATAGATCTCTAGGATACATCCCACATCTATTGAATTAGTGATTTAAGTGGTGGTTCAGAAGATGGCTCTATTTTAAAAAAAATTTTTATTGAAATTCAATTTAGTTAACATATAGTGTATTATTAGTTTCAGGGGTAGAATTAGTGATTCATCAGTTGCATAAAACACCCAGTGCTCATTACATCAAGTGCCCTCCTTAATGCCCATCGCCCAGTTGCCCCATCTCCCCACCCACCTCCCCTCCACCAACCCTTAGTTTGTTTCCTAGAGTTAAGAGTTTCTTATGGTTTGCCTCCCTGTTTTCATCTTATTTATATTGTCTCAGATAATTCTTATGCTAAGTTGGGGGTGGAATCTCTTGAGATAGTATTTTCTTAGGTCACTGTCAACCCTGATGCCATAATCTTTTCATAAGTCTCTCTCTATTCCTAGCACTCTCTTCAAGGCATTCTTCACTTCTAAGTTCCTGAGACTATAGATAAGAGGGTTGAGCATGGGATTGAAAAGGCTGTGAAACAGGAGGAGATATTTCTTCTGCTCCTTGGGGTTCCCATATCTGGGCCCAACATACGTTATAATGGCTGTGCCATAAAAGAGTCCAACCACACAGAGATGGGATGAACAGGTGGAGAAGGCTTTTCTTTGACCTTCCCCAGACTGGATTCTAAGGATGGCACAGAGGATGCACATATATGAGATTACAATTGAGGAGAGGGGTCCCACTAGTACAGAAATTGCTCCAGCCAATACCACAATCTCATTGATGTGTGTATCTACACAGGCAAGTTTGAGAACAGCCATGATTTCACAGAAAAAGTGATTGATTTTCTGGAATCTACAGAATGGTAAGGGTAGAAGTAACATGAGATGAATCAAAGACAGAAGGACTCCAATAGTCCAAGAAGTCAGCACCAGGGTGATACAGACTCTCCAGTTCATAATGGCAGAATATCGGAGGGGGTGGCAGATGGCCACAAACCGATCATAAGACATCACAACTAGGAGAAGACATTCTGTGACAGCAAATGTCAAAAAGAGAAAGGTCTGTGTCAAGCAGCCAGCAAAGGAGATGGGCTTGTCTGGCTTCAGGAGGTTCACCAGCATCTGGGGCACGGTGTTGCAGGCATAGGCTATGTCGACGAAGGCCAGGTGGGAGAGGAAGAAGTACATGGGGGTGTGCAGTCGGGAGTCCAGCCAGATGAGCCCCAGGATGATCCCGTTCCCCAGCAGGGTACAGACATAGAACAGAGAGAAGAGCCCAAAGAGAAGAATCTGAATCCTCAGGCCAAGAGGGAATCCCAGTAGGGTGAACTCTGTGACAGATGTCATATTGTCTCCCATATCCCTATGACAGAATAAACTGAGTTAATATTTAAAAGAAATCTTTAAAAATAAATTTATCTTAATTTGTTTGAAATCTTTTTATAGAATAGAAAAGTCTTCAGAAACACTTTCAGTAGGGGGAGATGAACTATAAGAGATGATGGACTCTGAAAAACAAACTGAGGGTTCTAGAGGGGAGGGGGGTGGGAGGATGGGTTAGCCTGGTGATGGGTATTAAAGAGGGCACGCTGTGCATGGAGCACTGAGTGTTATACACAAACAATGAATCATGGAACACTACATCAAAAACTAATGATGTAATGTATGGTGATTAACATAACAATAAAAAAATTTTTAAAAAGAATCATAAAACATTGTGATTGAAATAAAAAAAAACACTTTCAGTAAATTTTTTGTGTATTTTAATGTTTAAAGGTAGCCCTGAAATAAATTTAAAAATACATATACACACACACACAAATACATGTTTCCTTTGTTTTTGTTAATATTTTTGGCAGAGGCTAAATGTTCAAAATAAATATTGTGTCACACGTTAATCAAATACATGGTTTTTGTTTCATTCAGTGAGCTACCCCATGTTTTTCAAATAAATTCTGCCTTTCTTTGCTTATATTAGTCAGAACTATTCTGGTTTTTTTTTCCCCAAAATAATGACTCCTAACTGATACACATGCCCATGTCCTTAAACTGTGAAAAGTCTAATCTTGAGTTGGAAAGGATCATTAGGATAGAATATCCTAGGGTTAGATATACCATTGACCATATTCACCATTAGCCATTAACCTCTCGCCTGCCTGTCTAAACACACTTTCCACTCTTGCATCTACTGTCACCTCCACAACTAATATCTCACCAAATCCCCTCTTGAGTATAAAGACTTATTTTCGGCTTAAAATATCACTTTTATTATTTAGATTTCCATAATATTTAGATGAACATTTATGTGAATGAATAGATTTGTACTATTGTTTATCTAAGCATAAAAACAGAATCAGTAACTTTTTTTAAATTTTGACTCAATATTGGTAAATACTCTAGAAATACCCAGTTTTAGACACCATCTCTGCAGGTGACAATAGCTACTGTGAAGGATACTGCAGAAGGGGTCTCTGAAGTCCTTGAGAGATTGAACTAAATCATCTTTCTTACTCTATGATTCCACAATTAAAATTAAGGACAAACATGATATTGCCCTTCTCCCTTACACTTCATTCCTGTCCTTGATGTAAGATCATCTTGTCTTGGAGACAGCAAGGATGAGCAATAAATCTTTAATTTAAATGGCCACAAAATTATAAGCCTGCTTAAAAATGATCCCATTTGCACCAAAACTCTCTTATTACCATTCCAATAATAACTGCTATGTGCAGGATGTTGGAAGTAATTTCGAGTATTTATTGATCTCCTATAATGTACCTACTATTGTTCTGCCGGTGGAGCTGTCATGATAGGAACTCCAAGCTCCTACTCACTGCTAGCAATCTGGCCTCATACTACTGCACATACTAAATAGATAAGCATTTGTACACTTATTCAATAACTCTGAATAGTCTTCCTTGTATATTTAGATATTTGACTTCTCTCTCTGAGTGACACTTTAAATCTAGTTTTTTAATAAAGAAGTGCTTTTTTTAATATTAAATATCTACAAGAAAGTCACCTGCACACACTTACCTCCTTACCTTAAAAATAGCTACCAGTCAAAAATAGCCATTAATACATTGATTGTATTAATATATTGATAGTTTAAAAATATATTTTACTCAGAATATCCTACTATTTAAACTATCAGTGAGCAAACTTTAAGCATTAATAACAATGTACTTTTGCATGATATTAAATTGTGATAGTAAAAGCTAACAGGCAACGAAAATGATGTTAAAATATATTTGACCAGAATTCACAAAGGTGATAGGAAACCTGTGTGTCTAGAGATGACTGTTGTATAAAGACCCCAATAAGTCTTCATGCAGAAAAGCAAACATATCTAGTGTGGCTGAAGTTACTGACGGTGCTAGAAGCCTTGTTGCTCATCTGAGAACTGCCAAGGAAGGATCTTTGCTCTTCAAGTTGCCTTTAAGAGAAGGCTTTATTAACTTATCATCTCTACAAGGTACCTTCCCAATTGCCATGAGAGCTCTGTGTAGGGTATGAGACAGTAGGTCTCCTTTGTACAGGCATGCTCCCTACAGAGACATGAAGAACTCAACCACTGTTATCCTCCTGAGGGTAGAATGCTGGCAGTCCCTGTCTATTTCTGTCTTTCAGGAAGCCAGAGAGAGATAGTGAGATCTTTAAAAGTTAAGGTAAAAACAAGTAGTCTCTTCATAACTAACTGGTGCCATATTCTGGCACCACATGAATATTACAGCTACCCAAATACATGAATTTGTTACAGTTTCATGAATTATTATGTTGTTCCAGGTCCTAAACATTCAGGAGGCACTTGGGAGATTCAAAGATCCATGCCTGGTTATTCTTTGATAGTGAGGTAGAACCTTGACATTAATTTCTACAGCCTTATTTCCTTTAGTGTAGTCTAAATTTCCAACCATCCTGAAGGTGGTAGGAAAATGAACTTGAATTCAAAGGCCTTAATCGTTACATCATTTTAGAGAGCAACTCAGATCCTAAATCCTTGAGCATAAATCTGGAGATGTGCGAGCATGCTGGGAATTGATGTTAGACATGCCCTGGTATTTGTTGACCTGTCTGGAAGAACAGATGAGCACAAGGGCTGAGCAAAGTTTACTTTAGAAAATTTTCCCTTTTTGATAACTTCTGATCCTGCCCTCATGGGATAGATAGAGCTCTGTAAAAGCAGAGGGCCAACTCCTGTCCTCTCTACCCTTATGGATGAAGCTAAATATATGTAATCTACCTACCAAAGTAGGCATATACTATCACAGTATATGCTGCAGGATGTTATCAACAATCCAGTGTTCCAAATCTGTGTGTCAGGTCATAGTTTCTATCAGGTCTATAATTTCTGAGTAACACAGTATGAGCTGGGAGAAGTGAATCCGTTGGTAATTTTCCCATTGTTACTTCCTTAGCTGTGAAGCAGGTCTAATGAACTAAGGTGATGTTATGTTGGAAAGCATATCAGAAGTCAGATATCCTAATAGCTCTCCAATAGAGGTACTGACCAAGGTACTGCAGACAAGAAAGGGAAGTTCATAGTTGTAATGTGTATCATCCATAATCATGATGAATCATTGCTCATAAGGTGCAAAGAACTGGAATGCCAACAACTGACTTACTGGTCTCCTTAAGAGGAAGGTACCATATTGAGAGCCCAGCACTGGTCTCTGCTGCTGACAGAACATATATTCAGCTGAGCAGAGCAGCAGAGTAGAGCAGTCTTGGTGAGGGGCACCCTATGCTGTTGGATTCATGCAAAGCCTCCATCTCTGTTGCCATGGCTACTGCATTTGTTTGCTCACTGTGCAATCACTGGGATGGCCAAGAACAAAGGCTGGCTGACATTCTGACTGAATCATCTTATACCTGATTAATGATGGGCTTTTAACAAAAGCACTTTTAATTTATCTACAGAAAAAATGACTCAGAAGCTGCTTCAGGCCATAATCTATTAGAATTATATCCTGGACAATCTTGAGGAACTGGGTTAGCCAGTTATTTTCATCATTTGACTTTATCCACAGTATTAGAAAAACAAGGCATTATATCAGTTTAGAGGAAATGTGTGCCTAGTAGCCAAATCCAGTCCCTTATATTTTATATTTTTCTTTAGATCTTCTGCTTTGTAGGTATAATTTTTCATGACATCTTCCATGGAAGTCCCTTTCAGCTCATTCTGGGCATCCCACTTGGCCTTGCCAAGAGAGGTCCAACATTCCAGGTCATTCTGCATCACAGAGTCACTTGCTTATTTGGCATTAATGTAGGATATGCAGATTCTCCTACTTTGTGCTCTGTTCACCTAATATTCCAACTGTGCTCCTTCCAGATGCATGACCAACCAGTCACACCATTTGCCAATTTCCAGGAGTCCATGCATATTCTCACTTCTGGCAACTTCTGTCCGCACAAGGTAAATGACTACGTTAATTGCCAGTTCTGGGCAATGATAGTTTTACCCTTACCAATTACCTTTAAAACCCCACACCTGCGTGGCAGATACACTGCACAGAGAGGGAAGAACCATCAGTGATATAAGTGATACAGGAATGTGAGGATCTGGGCCATTCTGCTTACTTTTGTCTTTTGCACTTGTTCTTCCTGAGTTATACCACATTCTTTGTGTGAGGCATGGCTGCCGTGATCACTTAATCTTATGATTTGGTGGGTCGTATAACATCTCAGCTCAAGATAGGCAATCCTGCATTTATAGTTACTTGAGACTCTATGAGTAGTCTCTGCTAAGGTTCAGTAGTACATGAAGAGTTGTGTTTTTGAAATGTGTATTGTCTTCTGGTATAGAAGGAAATATCCTGAAGCAGAGTCCCTGTTGCCTGTGCTACGATTTACTGATTGGGGCTTGCCAGAGACTTCACATGACATCTTCATCTACCTTCCAATCTATGTGGTCGCCTGATCAAATGGCCAAATATTAGAGCTATGAAGTGTCTAGATCCAATACTTTGTATATATTGACACACCTGTGTAAGCTCCATGCAGATCAAGGTGTAGAACATCCTCATCACAACAGAAAACTCCTTTGTCTTCTCCCCTCACCCTACCACCCCTGCCCCAAATGACTTCCTTATTCTGAGGGAATTCTGACTTCTGTTACAACAAATTAGCTTTGCCTGTTTTTGAGTCTTATATAAATAAATTATACAGTATGTACATGTTTTTATGTCTGGATTCTTTGACTCAATATAATGTCTTTGAGATTTATCCATGCTGTTATATCATTTTTTATGCTGCATAATAATATGAATAGTTCACTATTCTACTGATAGATAACGGAATAACGGAAATTTGGGTTATTTCTAGTTTGTGGCTGTTGTAACTGAAGGCAGACACTTAACTGACTGAGCCACCCAGGTGCCCCTATGAATATTCTTTTTAAAGGTTTTTCAAATTTTTATTTATTTGACAGAGAGAGAGAGCGAGAGAGGGAACACAAGCAGGGGGAATGGGAGAGGGAGAAGCAGGCTTCCCGCTGAGCAGGGAGCCCGATGCGGGGCTCCATCCCAGGACCCTGGGATCATGACCCGAGCTGAAGGCAGACGCTCAACCGACTGAGCCACCCAGGCGCCCCGCCCCTATGAATATTCTTATACATGTTTTCAGTGGGTGTATACCAAGGATAGAATTGCCAAATCCTAGGACAGGCACATGTTTAACTTTACTAGATATTGCCAAATGGTTTTTCAGTATGGTTTTATAATTTTAGTTTCCCACCACTTGATATTAATTTTATATTAGCCATTGTGATATTTGTGATTTTATTGATGATTAATTGTACTGCACACATTATCGTATGATTATTGATCTTTTGAATAACCTTTTGTATGGAGTACCTGTTCAAATCTTTTGCCCAGTTTTTAATTGAGTTTTTTCCCATCGATTTGTAGACTTTCTTTAGAGAATCTAGATCTAAGTGCTTTGTTGAACATGTGTACCAAAGCTATCTTCTCCCAGATTGTGGTTTGCCTCTACACTTTCCTACTGATTCTTTTGATAAACAGAAATTATTAGTTGTAATGGCATCAGCTTAATTTCTTCTTTTATGATTAGTGCTTTTAGCTTCCTGCTTAAGAAAACAACCTACCCAAAGGTCATACTGCAATTTTTCTCCTAGAAGAGTAATCCTTTGCTTTCATGTTTAGATCTAAGATACACCTCAAATTATCTTTGTGTATGGTAGGAAATATGGGTGGAGTATCTTTTATTTTTTTTTGGAAAGATGTCCAACTGAAAAGATGTATTATTGACCCATCTAATTACATTGGCAATTTGTCAAGAATACTGATGAAATACATATGGATCTATTATTGTATTCTCTATTCTACTGATTTATCCTTAAACTAATATGGTTAATTCAACACTATATATTAAGCCTTATAATCAGAAGTGTAAAGTTTCCAATTTTGTTTTTTCCAAAATTATTGATACTTTCCTTAAATTTTCATGTGAATTTTTCTGTAAGATTTATGCTGTTAAATATTTTTTAACTTTAAAATTTTTCATTTTTAGTTGAACTTTTATTTTGATATAATTGTAGGTTCACACACCAGTGTAAGAAATAATACAAGGGTTATTATATTACCATTATAATACTGTGCACTCTTTACTATTTTCCCTTTGGTAACATCTTTCAAAACTGTGATACAAAATCACAATCAGCTTATTGACACTGGTTCAGTCCAGGTGCATAATATTTTCATCACTACAAGAACCTCCCATGGTGCCTTTTTTCTAGTCACGCCCACCTCCTTCCCACTCTCACTCTGTCCTCAACCACAACCTTTTCTCTGCTTCTATAATTTTGATATTTCAAAACTATTACATAAGCGGAATCATATAGTATATAATCTTACGTGACTGGCTTTTTTTCCTCTGGAGATTCATCCAGGTTGTTGCATATATCAATAGTAGCTCTTTTTTATTACTGAGCTATACTCTATAGTGTGGATGCTCCACAGTATAACCACTTACCTGTGGGTGAACATCTGGATTATTTCCGTTTTGAGCTATTACCAAAAAATCTTCTACATTTGTGTATAAGCTTTTGTTGTTGTTGTTGTTGTGTGTATAAGTCATTTTCCTGAGATTTATGTTTTGGTAGTTTTAAAATTGTGAATTAAATTTCCTTAGTAGTTACAGGATTATGTGAGTGAACTCTTCATATTAGGTGAGTTGTGGTAGTTTGTGATTTTCAAGGAAGTGGTTCATTTAATCTGAGTTATTTGTAATTTCCTTTATCATCCTTTGATGTCTACAGTGATATCCCCCATTTCATTCTAATATTTTTAAGTCGTGTCTTTACAAGTACTATTGGAGGTTTCTAAGTTTTATTGATCTTTAAAAAAAACCCAACTCTTTGTTTTAATGATTTACCTTGAAGATTTTTGGTTTTAAATTTCAGGGTTTTCTGTGCTTATATTCATTAATTCCCTCCCCTCCCCCGCTTGCTCTGACTTTATATTGCTCTTCTTTTTCTAGGTTCTTGAGGTAGGTATATCTATTATTCATCTGAGACTTTCCTTATTTATGTACTTATGTATTTATTCATTCATTTAATTCCAATATAGTTAACATATGGTGTTATATTACTTTCAGGTGTACAATATAGTGATTCAACAATTCCATACATCACCTAGTGCTCATTACAATAAGTGCACTCCTTCATCACCATCACCCATTTCACCCATCTGCCACCCACCTCCCCTCTGGTAACCATGAGTGAAAGTTCTGTTTCTTGGTTTGTCTCTTTCTTTCCTTTGCTCATTTGTTTTGTTTCTAAAATTCCACATATGAGTGAAATCATATGGTATTTGTCTTTCTGATTTATTTTATATTCTCTAGCTCCATCCATGTCATTGCAAGTGGCAAGATTTCATTCTTTTTTATGGTTGAATACTATTCCATTATATATATATATATATATATATATATATGTATATACCACATCTTCTTTATCCATTCGTCTATCAATGGCCACTTGGCCAGCTTCCATAATTTGGCTATTATAAATAATGCTGCAATAAACATAGTGTGCATGTATACCTTTGAATTCGTGTTTTTGTATTTTTGAGAAGTATACCCAGTAGGTCCAGTGCTGGGTTGTAGGGTACTTCTGTTTTCAATGTTTTAAGGAACCTCCATACTGTTTTCCACAGGAGCTGCACCAGTAGGCCTTCCCACCAACAGTGCAAGAGGTTCTCCTTTTTCCACATCCTTGCCAACACTTGTTTCTTGTGTTTTTTATTTTAGCCGTTCTGACAGGTGAGAGATGATATCTCATTGTAGCTTTGAGACTTTTCCTCTTTTCTAATGCATATTTATTGTAATATAAGCATTTATTGAAATATTTCCCTCTCAACAATGTTTTCATTTTCATTCAAAGTATTTTTTTAAAACTTTTTTCTTTTTTTTTTTGAGAGAGAGAGTGGGAGTGCATGAACAGGGGAGGGGCAGAGCGGGAGAGAGGGAATCCCAAGCAGGCTCCACGCCCAGCATGAAGCCCTATGTGGGGCTCAATCTCATGACCTCGAGATCATGACCTGAGCTAAAATCAAGAGTCAGACGCTTAACCAACTGAGCCACCCAGGTGCCCCTCAATGTATTTTTTTTTAATTTCCCTTGAGATGACTTTAACTTATAGATTATCTAAAAGTAATTTTAAAATTTTCAAATATTGGGAGATTTTCCTATTTTTCTTATATTGATTTCTAGTTTGATTCCATTGTGGATGGAGAACCTGCTCTGTATGATTTTTATTTCTTTTAAATTTGTGGAGATATTTTTTACGGCCTAGACTAAGTATATCTTGGTTTATGTTTTTTCCTGATTTCCTGTGGGTTACTTGACTATTTTTTGAGTTCCATTTTGATTTACCAATAGTGCTCTTGTTGTATCTCTTTGTATAGCTTTTTGGTTGTTGTTCATAGCTTAGTGGTTACTCTAGATATTATATATACATCACATTCAATTGATGCCATTTTTTTTTTTTTTACCAGTATCAGTGAAGTACAGAAACCTTACCTCCTTTTAGGTCTTTACTCTCTCCAATTTACAGTATAATGGTCTTCAATATTTCTCCTACATAAGTTTAGAATAGCACCAGATAATGCTGTAATTTTTGCTTGAACCATCAAACACAATTTAGAAAACTTAAGAGGATAAGAAAAGCCTATGGAGTTTACTCCTAATTTTGCTTCTTTCTTTCTTTCTGATATTCCCAGTTTCCTTCCTTTCTAATTTCTATTTAGAGATATCATTTTTATACAGTTTTGTAGTGTATGGAATTCTATGTTGATAGTTTTTAATTTCACTACTTTAAGATGGTATTCTTAATTTCACTACTTTAAGATTGTATTTTGGCTTCCATGATGTTTGGTAAATCTTACTGTTCCTTTGAAAGTAATGCATTTTTTTCCCTGACCCATTGTAAGGTTTCTTTCTTTATCTTTCATTTTCTATAGTTTGACTAGTGCATTTCTAGTGAGGTTTCTTTTTATTTTTCCTTTTTTAAAAATTTGAGTGTAATTGACATACAATGTTAGTTTCAGGTGTATAACAGTGTGATTCGACTTCTCTATACATTATGCTGCGCTCACCACAAATGTAGCTGCCATCTGTCACCATACAATGTATTACAATATCATTGACTATATTTTCAGTGAAGTTTTCTTAGGTTTATCCTGCTTGAGTTCTTTGAGCTTCTTGAATCTGTATTGATATTGCTTATCAGACTTTATAAGTTCTTGTCATTATTTCTTTAAATAATTCATCTGTTCCATTTTTTTTTTCTTTTTCCTTTGGGGATTAGGAAATTAAGGTTTGTTAGATCCTTGGAGTATTTCCCACAACTCTACTTTGTTCTCAAGTTCTTTCCTTTTTTTTTTTCTCCCACTGCTTTAGTTTTGGAAATATATTTTGAACTGTATTTGACTTCACCAATCCTGGCTTCAGTTGTATCCTGTCTTCTGTAAAATATATCTAATGAGTTATTTATGTTAAGGTTTTTTCTTTTTTCTTTTATTTTTAGGAGAAGATTTAGAATGCTCACTTGACTATTTAACAGATTCTTATTTTCTGTTGAAATATTCTGTCATTCATTTTCAAATTTTCTTTATATCGATTATAGGTATTTTGATGTCCTTGTCTATTCCAATTATTTGGATGATCTGTGAGTTTGTTTCTTTTTTTTTAGATTTTATTTTTATTTATTTGAGAGAGAGAGAATGAGAGACAGAGAGCATGAGAGGGGGGAGGGTCAGAGGGAGAAGCAGACTCCCTGCCAAGCAGGGAGCCTGATGCGGGACTCGATCCAGGGACTCCAGGATCATGACCTGAGCCGAAGGCAGTCGCTTAACCAACTGAGCCACCCAGGCGCCCTGTGAGTTTGTTTCTAATAACAGATTTATCTCAAATTTTCCTGCTTTTTTATATGTTTAGGAATTATTAAAATTTTATGCTGAAATCATAAAGCCGTAAGCTAGAGAAACTAAGAGTTTTGAGGTTTTTTTTTTTTTTTTTCTAGAGAGCAGTTAAATTACTTGAAGATATCCTTGCTCCTCTTATGGCCAGGTTTTAGGCTGTGTGATGATGAGTGTATTTCATTTTCTCCCTTACTACTGGGATATATAGCATCTACTTCTAGAACATGGCAATTCACCCAAGATGTGGGACTTCTGGAGTCCCAACTGAGTTCCTAAGTTTTTTACCAGTATCTCCCCATTCTGGCTGGATCTGAACTCCAGTATCTTCCCCTGCATTTTTTAGTTCCAGATTCTCTGTTCTAAATTCAGTCTCTTGGCAGCTTTTTCCTACTAGATCTCCCTTTCTTAACCCATTTCCTTAGCCCATTTTCACATAATTAAGGAGAAAACTAAGAACTCAAAAGGCACTTTCATTTATGTTTTTAGGATTTTCTCTTTATTGCTATCCCTCCTGTGGTACACTGACCCCCAGTTCCTAACTGACCTAGCAGACTTGAACTCTGATCTCTGCTTTCTCTGATCCCTGCTTGGGTTCCATATTCCTGCATGAAGACCAGGGAAATGCCCTCCTGGGGCAGCTGCGGTAAATGTGATACTTCCCTCATGTGCATCTTCTCCATCATTTCAATGACTGTCAAACATTGCTTACTATAGGCTGTTGAGATCACGTAATTATTTACAGCAGGAGGGTAAGTCTGACACCAGTTATTTTCAAGACAATATACTATTTTTTTTAACGTGTCTCTATTTTTTTATTGTGTTATGTTAATCACCATACATTACATCATTAGTTTTTGATGTAGTGTTCCATGATTCATTGTTTGCGTATAACACCCAGCGCTCCATTCAGTACAATATACTATTTTTAATGCAAAAGTATAAAATCTTTTTCCTGCACTTAAAATTTTAACTAAAAATATAGTTAAAAGATTACTGAAGAAAAGGGGTCTTAATGATTTAATTTCATAAGAAAAGAGACTCATTTAGAAATGAAAAGTATGTCTTAGATGTTTTGGTCACTTTGATGACATTGCCTGTAAGTCCCAGTCCCTGAATGATTATTATTTTTTAAAAATATTTATTTAGAGAGAGAGAGGGAGAGACAGAGTGAGCACATGGGGGGTGGGGCAGAGGGAGAGGGAGAATCTCCAGTAGACTCCCTGCTGAGCACAGACTGAGCCACCCAGGCAACCCCCTGCATGATTATTAATGTAGTTTATCTAATGAGAAGCCAAGTCTAGTATGTTACTCTAGTCCACCATATATTTATTAATTTATATTGCTAGTTTTTCTTTTTTAATGATTGAAAGGCATGACAAGGTGAAATATTATTGCCTGAAATATTTTGCTGCTCTGGAAAATAAAAAGGCAGAAGCTTTGAGGAAAACTTTGGCAAGAGATATAAAAATAATGTGGAAGTGAGGTACTTAAGAGAATACATCTGTCTTTAATTACATGTGTTGTAAAACATAAGTGGGAACTATAAGGGAGGAAGTAGGTGGGAAGGGAAAATGAAAGCACAGTATAGGAGGGATGGAGATATTTCTATAAAGAGCTGTAAGATAGTTTTAGCTTGTTTTTGCTACATACTAAGAATTTCTCAACTCTAGTTGGAACACTTGGAATTTATTAGCTATCCAGCAATGACTCTCAGTCCTTTCTTCATATGACTCACTGGTGGGATTTTAGGAATACACAGTTCAGTGATGATGTATATATTAAGCTACTGTAGTCAGAGATTTTCATGTCTCTGAAAAATATCGCTTGTTACCAGGTGATGTGAATGCTTATGATTGAACTGATTATTTAGGGCAATGTGTTGACATTTTGTTTCAACAATTAAACAAAAATATTGTCTTAAGATACTAATTTATTTCTTGAAGAAATGGGCTCTATAGATTTTTATAGCATTAAGCATATTGATAATCCAGATGTCTCATCCCTGAACAAAAATGCTCCAAACCAGAGACTATCCTCACACTTCAAAATATTTTCTACTTTCAGGTAGAGTCTTGAACAATTCACATTTTCTTATCAAACTTTACTGTTAGGTAATTTTTCTGACCTTTAAGTCATTCTCAAACAACACCTCAAAGGGAAAAGATTTAACCTAGCTAAAAGTTCTATCCTCCCCTCACACAGACCCTGTCTGCAATGCTCTATACAAGGCGTTCTTCACCTGAGCATTCCTGAGGCTGTAGATGAAGGGATTCAGCATTGGACTGAAGAGACTATGAAAAAGGGAGAGCTTTTTTTCTTTCTACTGTCTTTGACTAGAGTCTGGGATCATATAAACCACCATGGCAGTGACAAAGAAAAGCCCAACGACACAGGTGGAGAAGGCTTTCTTTGGCCTTCCATTGACTGGATTTTCAGGATGGTTGGGAGGATGCTAGTATAGGAGACTAGCACCGAGCAAAGGGGCCCATTAAGTTAATTACACATTCAACAAAGATGACAGCTTCATTGATCCAGGTGTTAGCACTGGCCAGTTTGAGGACAGATAGGATTTCACAGAAGACATGGTCTACTTCCTGGGGCCCACAGAAGGGCAACCTTAGGAGGAGAATTGCATGGACCAGAGCCAGAATAAATCCACACATCCAGGAAGCAACGGCCAAGCCTACGCACTCTTTCCAATTCATGATGATAGTGTAATGGAGAGGGTGGCTGATCACCACAAACCCAGGACATCACCACCAAAATCAGCATGGAGTCTGCTTCAAATGCCCTCTCCCTCACACACGCTCTTTCTCTCTCTCTAATAAATAAAATCTAAAAAAAAATTTTTTTTTTAAATTAAAAGCTTAGGATATATTCCTAGGAGTGGAATGGCTGAGTCAAAGGACACTTCTTTCATTTTCTTGTTAAGAGACAAATAAAAGCAAGAAAAATAAATATTTCAAAGCTTAACTTGGACAAGAATTCCTCAGTAGGAAAGGTGGCTGACTCCACAGTTTAGACTTTGTAAAGCTGAGTTCATCCTTCCCTTGTAGTTTTCCTATCAGATGAGTACTTTTTTTTTTAAAAAAGATTTTATTTATTTGTGGGGTGCCTGGGTGGCTCAGTCATTAAGCGTCTGCCTTAATCTCAGGTCATGATCCCAGGGTCCTGGAATCGAGCCCTGCATCGGGCTCCCTGCTCTGCAGGAAGCCTGCTTCTCCCTCTCCCACTCCCCCTGCTTGTGTTCCCTCTCTCACTGTCTCTCTCTGTCAAATAAATAAATAAAATCTTTAAAAAAAAAGATTTTATTGATTTGAGAGAGAGAGAGAGAGAGAGAACTAGTGGGGGGGGAGGGGCAGAGGGAGAGACTCTTAGGCAGATTCCCTGCTGAGTGTGGAGCCCAACACTGAGCTCCATCCCGAGGCTTAACCAACTGCATCACACCACCCAGGTGCCCCCCTGATGGGCACTTCTACCATCCTGGCTCCTGAGAAGCATCCTTTTTAAATCTCTGACTCAAAGTAGGAATAATATCCTATCTTGGGGTTATTCTTACCATTACCTGATAAGTGGAATATGAGAAAACAGCAGAAAAAGAAGAAAGAAGGAAAGAAGGAAAGAAGGAAAGAAAGAAAGAAAGAAAGAAGGAAGGAAAGAAGGAAAGAAAGAAAAAGAAAAATAGAGGCTCCTCAAACTTGAATTCAACCTGCATGGTAGATATGGAGAGTCATCACTTGAAGGCAAGACTTTCACTCTAGCTGCCAGTAGATAGCAGCCAGCTATCAGCTCCTTTGGGTTGACTCAGCTGCAGCGATGCTTCATCCTAGTGCATGTGCTTCTGGTGCTGCTTCTGTTGTGGGGATACAAAGGCCCAGCCATCACGGTGCAACTGGTAGACCATAAGTGTTTCAGAGGTGCCTGTGGGGTTGAATGAGCTTTTGTTGCACTGACATTGTAGGTTTCCTGTCTCCACTTCCCTTCTACAACTGTTGATCCCTAATAAATATCCTGTGGGCAAACTCCATCTCAAACTCCACTTCTGGAGGAACCACTCTGGGATAATCTGACTAAACAACATGCAGACCTTGATCCTCCCATAATTATCTATCATCTATCTATCTATCTATCTATCTATCTATCTATCTATCTATCTATCATCTATCTATCTCTACATCTATCTATCTCTATCATCTATGTTTCTTTCAATCACCTATCATATTTTTTTAAGTAATCTCTATACCCAACATGGGGCTTGAACTCATGACCCTGAGATCAAGATTCTCACGTTCTACTGAGTGAACCAGCTAGGCAACCCCCATAATTACCAGCCTGAGACCTTGTCTCATCTTACCCTCTACCTTGATCTACCTGACCTTGAATCTCAAAGGGCTTGACGCATTCCAGACACACCTTGTCTTAGTATCTTACTTTCTAGGTTTTTGGGGTTTTCCAAATGGCAACTCTATCACATACACCACCCTTCATCTTCCTATATGATACTCAGCTGCCAGAACACAAGAGATGCACCCTAAGTCCTCAATGCCTTATGCTGATATATATTTTACACTTACACAAAGTCAGTCATGGGCAAGGCAACCCTTGCTCATCTTGTAGCTGTGCCTCATGGAACACAAGTTCTCCTAGTGGATCGCAGCACGGGGATAGAGGGAAGATGCATACCTGCTTACAACCACTGTAGCTTGGAAGTGGTGCACATCACGTCTCACTTTTTTAGGCCAGAAACAAGCATATGTATTCATTCTAATTTCAAGGAAGATAGGAAATATAAGGAATTACATGGATATTTTATAATCTCTGTCTGTAACTTCCAAATATTTGATGGAGCTGGTTTTTACTGGCTTACTAACACTCAGGCCTTTCCCACTTTATGCTCAGTGGTGACACGGTGGATACTTGAAATTGGCCCTGGTAGGAGTATTTACACTACAATATTGGTAAACACTATAAATAAGACCCCCTTTCTCCCTAGAAAGCTCATTGTTAAACATTTACCATTCCTCATACATAACAATGTTTTTAAAACTCTATACAATGTAGTGATTTTTCTCTCAATTTTAGGGTCTACTCTAAGAATTACTCTTTTTCCTTATGTAACTGACATCAAAAATAAGACTTCTCGGGGCACCTAGGTGGCTCAGTTGGTCAATGCAGGTCATGATCAGTTGGCTCAGGTCATGATCCTGAAGTCCCGGGATCGAGTCCTGCATCGGGCTCCCTGCTCAGCGGGGAGCCTGCTTCTCCCTCTGACCCTCCCCCTCTCATGCTGTTCCTCTCTATCTCATTCTCTCTCTCAAATAAATAAAATCTTTAAAAAAAAAAAAAAGACTTCTCAACTGGACCTCATCTGCTACACAGAAGAGAACCAATTTATCATGTATTATTTAGCACAGCATCATAACATTTAAATATACACAGTAGATGTTCTTTTATTTTGCACAGTTGCGGCAAATTTTCTACATAAATAGTTCTCAGTACATCATTGTGAGCTAAATTCACTTGCACTAAAATTGTAATTTTTCTTCATATATATGATTTTTTTAAGACCCATGCAACAGGATGATCTGAGTAATGAAAACATATTGGCAATGATTGTATATTCTTCCATATATTTAAGATGGAAATTTATTGAATGGAGAGTGCTGTGAGATCCATCTTGGACACACACAGAGGTACTCACTGTTTATCCATTGAGTGGCAACTGACCTATTCGCAGAAGTTCAAAGGGATGCCTTAAAGTGCATTAAAGTCCTCTGATACTCTGAGCCTTGACTTCTTGCTTCATTCAAGAGCTTTCTTTGCTTATACAAAAATAATTACCATAAGAACAAGACAGGCCCAGTTAAACAGTCTGGGGTAAAGATGGTCCTAACTGCTTTGGTGGACTCAGGCTGTTCTGAGCACCAACTTACTATGAGTTCAGAGACTCTATAAGCTGATAGTTAATGTGTAGTCTTGGCCAAAGATATCAGTAAAAATAATTACATTGTCATTATAAATCTCTCGCTATTTTTAAAGACACAGTCAAGGATGAAAGAGCGAGGAATGGGATACAGAGGCCATTCAATTGAATTCACATGCTGCATTGACCATATAAAATGTATCCTGGGAATATGTATTATCATATACATTATTTTGTCCTTTTGAGTGATCACCCTGTTCATTATTATATAAAAGACACTCAAAGCTTTTGTTAAATGAATGTCATATTCAATGAAAAACACATACATTGAGGGCTAAATAGGAGATCTTGTGTTTTTGCAAAATTGTGACTTCTGCTTTAAAGAAAATTTTTACTGTTATAAATGCCAATAATTTGACAATTTTATTTGAAAAGCTATAATAAGTCAACTAATCAGTTTGGAATATATGAGGGGAAGAATGAAGGGGGGGAATCAGAGGGGGAGACGAACCATGAGAGACGATGGACTCTGAAAAACAGAAGGTTCTAGAGGGGAGGGGGGTGGGGGGATGGCTTAGCCTGGTGATGGGTATTAAAGAAGGCACGTTCTGCATGGAGCACTGGGTGTTATACACAAACAATGAATCATGGAACACTACATCAAAAAAAAAAAAAAAGAATATATTGTTTCCTAAGTGTAAATTGGAATTGGTCTCTTATATTAGACTATCATAAACCTATGAAAAAATTTTAACAAATGCATTTTGTAGTTTATATCTGATTTGCACTTACCATTTGGAGAAATATGAAGAAAAGATTGTATTAATTAAAAGAAGAAAAGCTGCTTAAAGTAACTTGGAAGTTACAGTTTCAATGCATGGCAGACCTTTGAAGTTTTTAAACTACAAACCTGAGAGAAGCATCAGGTAAGATGGAGTAGTATCTGTGTGGGCAAAAGCTCACAGAGACAATTTCTTTTCTTTTTAAAGATTTTATCTATTTGAGAGACAGAGTGAGTGAGAGAGCACATAAGCAGGGGCAGAGGGAGAGGGAAAAGCAGGCTCACCTACTGAGTATGGTGCCTGATGCAGGGCTTGATCCCAGGACCCTGGGATCATGACCTGAGCCAAAGGCAGACGCTTAACGACTGAGCCACCCAGGCGTCCCTCTTTTTTTTTTTTAAGATTTTATTTATCCATTTGACAGAGAGAGAGCGAGCGAGCAAGGGAGCAAGAGAGCACACAAGCGGGGGGGGCTCTGTAGTCAGAGGGAGAAGCAGGCTTCCTGCTGAGCCGGGAGCCTGATGTGGGACTCGATCACAGGACCCTGGGATTATGACCCTGAGCCCAAAGCAGACACTTAACCAACTGAGCCACCGAGGTGCCCTAGACACTTTATTTTCTATAAATATGATCAAGTGAGGGAGGATTCTATAAAACAGTGTATTGAGTATGTGGTATTAAATTTAGCTGCAAAAATAATTGTCTAGAGTTCAGAATTGGTTTAGAAACATCAGGAATATCAGTTGTTTTCTAGACACTACTAGAAACAATCAGTGATAATTAAAATATGTTTAATCTCTAAACTGGAAAATTAATTTAAATAAGAAAAACCTATTTCTACTGATTAGGAACACTTGCCTCTTACACATCACAATCTTACTTTCTAGACTTTCTTTCAATTGTGGTTATTTTTTATTTTGAATTATTAAATCATTTATTTCTCATTTTGGTTACCATTATGTCGATATTATTTTTTAAAAATTGGCCAAAGCTAAAAATAAAAGTTATCACAGAACATAAAGTCATTATAGCAATGGAAGAGAGAAGAAAATATGAAAGCATTCGATGGTTGAACGACGACTCATTTTGTTAATTGATGCGATTAAAGCACATCAGTTCAAGAAAATTAATAGTAAAAGTACTTCCTCACCTGGTGTGCTTTCATTGAACATACAACACAGGAACCCCTGAAAAATGTTTCATGAGCTAAGGAGTTTTACTATATATCTCTATCTCTATGGTAGTTTCAGAAAATCCAGCAGCATTAGTATCCATCCCTACTCTGGGACCAGAAAAATATTTCCTAAAAGACAGATGCTACCACAGTATGATATACAGTAACATTCAAGAATAAACTGGGAGAGGGGCACCTGGGTGGCTCAGTCAGTTAGGCGTCTGTCTTTGGCTCAGGTCATGATCTCAGGGTCCTGGGATTGAGCCCTGTGTTGGGCTAGGCTCCCTGCTCAGTGGAGGGTCTGCTTCTCTCTCTCTCTGCTGCCCACCCCCCTCATGCTCTTGCGTTCTCTTGCTCTCTCCCCCACTCTCTCAAATAAATCTTAAAAAAAAAAAAAAAGAATAAACTGGGAGAATATACCTCAGATATAACTATAAGTCACCCTTAATTATGTCATTGTTTTGTGAAAGGCAATAAAATATTGCTTATAGGGCGCCTGGGTAGCTCAGTTGGTTAAGCGACTGCCTTCAGCTCAGGTCATGATCCTGGAGTTCCGGGATCGAGTCCCACATCAGGCTCCCTGCTTGGCAGGGAGTCTGCTTCTCCCTCTGACCCTCCTCCCTCTCATGCTCTCTGTCTCTCATTCTCTCTGTCTCAAATAAATAAATAAAATCTTTAAAAAAAATATTGCTTATAAACACTCTCATTAGGACTTGTTTTTAGGCTGGTAGTCACTCAATGATATCAAGATTCGTAGCAAATTTTATGCTGAAAATTCTATTGGTGGAGGTCTTCATAGCTACATATTCCTAACCTTATCCTTTCATCTCTGCACATCAATACCTTCATCTAGGTGTGTGAAGTCCTTTCATCTCTGTGGCTGAGTTCAGAGAGCCACAGACTGGAAAAAAAATTGTTTTCTTTGCCTCCTATTCATTTTCACATGAGCATCCAGTCTGGCCTCCACCCCTAATCACACTGTTGGAGATAATGTGGAGAGTGATGTCAAACGGAGTCAGAATGCCCATGCTCACAGCTCAGCTAAGAAGAGCTCCCCATGAGAATTTCTTTGCCATTGCAGCTGCCTTGAACACAAACTCTGACTCAGGAAGGCAGACATCCTGGATATGATTTTTCTTTCACCATAGCCCAGGTGATTTCTGTTTCCTTGTCCTATGGCAATAATCCATATCCTAAACCACCTACCAATGCAAATAAGTTTCTTCTACATGTGGTGTTAACTCTGGCTGTTACCTTAAGATTCTACTTCAACTTAGAGGCAATCCCACAGAGGATAGACCTAGTCCTTCTTCCAGCAGTCTCCAAAGTGAGAAATCCCAGGGTTGAAAATATTTACCTCACTTCCTAATGATGTTGGAGAATAAGTAGCTATTGTTCTCTGCACTTGTTTTATGATCAGCTCAACACAATTTTCATGACTCTGTCAGGAACTTAGATTTTCCCAGGTTGGAGGGCAGGGAGTGCCCATACTCACTATACATAACATACCTATTTCCTAAGGGAAAAAGTTTTGGTAAACATTCTTCCTGGATAGAAACAAGGATCATTTGTGTTTGACTGTCTTTGGAGGAAATATATTTGGGAAGGGCAAGAGCAGATAGATTCTCATAGAATGCAAATAGATTTGCGAATATCTCAAAGACTATAACCTGAGGAAAATATCACAATTTATGGGACATAACACTTGGATGTATAATAGTTCTACTAATTCACAGTTCTTATCCCCAAGGTGGGTTTATAAGATGTGCGTCTCCCTAATATCCAATAAATGGGTGCCTACAGAGCCTGTGCTGCCATCTCTAAGGGGAGTAAATCCTTCCAAGAAGGTGCATATTTTCATCTACTGAAGAATCAGACTGGGATGTAAAGCAGTGAGATTATTATAATGACACTGGGTTTGATTTAGCTTGTATTGTGTTTCAAGACCTCAGATATATATTTTACACATACCATTTTAATATGTTATTTCCGTGTTATAAATGTGGACTATGAAGTTAGAGAAATATGTAAATTGTCCACAGTCTTTCAACCACCAGCACCAAGAATAGTACAGATACTAAATTCTTTGTTCTAAACTACTGAAGATATACTCATTTTCAAAAGTTCTTCAAGTGATCTCTCAGAAAGACTTCACCTGCCCTTATGAACTCTTACTGGTTTTGTAATCCTTCCAGAATTCCCACTCATATTTCCCTGGTATGACTCATAACCTCAGAAGATAATGATTTCTCTTTATGTCTTTTGCTGTACGATTCTTCAGATTACAGTCTGTATGAATCTAATCTCAAAAATGTTCTCAAAATGTTTTTATTGTCTTGTAGTTCTAGGATTGTTGCTCCAGTGTTGTTCCACTGGGCATGTCATATAAGAAGGTGTCCACATTATTTTTAATTTATCTTAGCACATTTACATCCACATAAGGCATAAACATGATTAGGCAAGAAATGCAAGTTAGTTCTTTCAAATGGGCTTTATAAGCGGAAAGCAAAACAGGAAAATTAGGTGACCTGTTGGTTGAGATAGATGAATCAGAGACGTAGAATTAGTGTGACACGCTAGCACATTAACTTCTTGAATTATTTGGTAATAATAATTAAATGAGATAATATATATTTTTTATAATTCATCGTTAAAGTTTTGAGAGTTAAAATCTTTGTTAATAGTAGGAGCATCTCTGGGGCATCTGTAGACGGAATAATGCACCGCCCCCCCAAGATGTCGACATCTGAATTCCAGGAATTTAGTTAAAGATCGTGAAATACAGAGATTATCATGCATTATTCACAGGGGCCACTATAATCACAGGAGTCCTTGTAAGAGGGAAGCAGGAGGTCAGAGAGGAAGAGAATATGCTATGCTGCTGGCTCTGAGAGTGGAGCCAAAGAATGTAGGCAGACTGGAAAATTCGAAGGACAGACAAGGAAATAAATTGTTCCCTGGAGCCTCCAAAAAGAACACAATCCTGCAGACATTTCAGACTTAGGACCTTTACAATTACAGGATATATGTTCATGTTGTTTTAAGACACTAAGTTTGTGGTAGTATGTTTCAGTGGTAATAATAAAGTAATATAGGAATGATCATGCTCTCAGTATTGTTACAAAATTAATCCATTTCTGACTTCTGTGGGCACCCCAATAAAAATTCAAAGAGAAATTGGTGACTTCTGGTTTTTATTTGAGCATGTAAGAGAGCTGGGAAGTCATCAGTCCTGTCTTCAGAGAAGAAAAAATCTGAACATACTGAAAACCAAAAACTCGTCATTAAAAAATTAATAAGCTGCATTTCACTAAAATTAAAAAGTTGTGCTCTGTGAAAGACACTGTTAAGAATATGAAAAGTCAAGCCATAGACTGGAGAAGACCTTTGCACATATAGGAAAAATGAGGAGCTTTATTCATAATTATCTAAACTTAAAAGTTCTAAAGATGTCTTTTAATAGGTAGATAAACAAGCTGTGGTACATCCATACAATGAAATATTATTCAGCAATAAAAGAAA
>NC_058414.1:94666942-94783166 GCF_002201575.2 Neomonachus schauinslandi | reverse complement strand
GCTGTGGTACATCCATACAATGAAATATTATTCAGCAATAAAAGAAAAGAAACACCACAGAAAATTTGGAGAAACCTTAAAAGCATATTTCCTTGTGAAGGAAGCCAATCTGAAATGGCTACATACTGTATGGTTTCAACTATATGACAGTCTGGATAAGGCAAAACTATGGAGATATTAAAAAGATCAGTGACTGCAGAAAGAGAAATTAAGGAATTGATCCTATTTACAACCACACCAAAAACAGTAAAATACCTAGGAATAAGCCTATCCAAAGAAGTGAAAGACCTGTACTCTGAAAACTATAAAATACTGTTGAAAGAAATTGAAGATGACACACAGAAATGGAAAGACATTCCATGCTCACGGATTAGAAGAATAAATATTGCTAAAATGTCTGTACTACCCAAAGCAATCTACACATTTAATGCAATCCTTACCAAAATACCACCAGCATTTTTCACAGAGCTAGAACAAAGGATCTTAAAATGTGTATGGAAACACAAAAGACCCCAAATAGCCAAAGCAACCTTGAAAAAGAAAAGTAAAACTAGAGGCATCACAATTCCAGACTTAAAGCTCTATTACAAAGCTGCAGTCATCAAGATAGGATGGTACTGGAACAAAAAGAGACACGTAGATCAATGGAACAGAGCAGAAAACCCAGAAAGGAACCCACGACTATGTGGTCAATTAATATTCGACAAAGCATGAAAGAATATCCAATGGGAAAAAGACAGTCTCTTCAACAAATGATGTGGGGCAAACTGGACAGGAACATGCAAAAGAATGAAACTGGGCCACTTTTTTACATCATACACAAAAAATAAATTCAAAAGGGATTAGAGACCTAAATATGAGACAGGAAACCATAAAACTCCTAGAGGAGAACAGACAGTAACCTCTTTGACATTGGCCATAGCAACTTCCTTCTATATATGTTTCCTGAGGCATAGGGAAACAAAAGCAAAAATAAACTATTTTTCATCAAAATAAAAAGCTTCTGCACAGTGAAGGAAATAATCAACAACACTAAAAGGCAACATACTGAATGGGAGAAGATATTTGCAAATGACATGTCTGAAAAAGGGTTAGTATCCAAAATCAATAAAGAACTTATCCAACCCAACACCCAAAAAATGAATAATCCAATTAACAAAAAGTGAGAAGACACAAATAGACACAGAGAT
Source organism: Neomonachus schauinslandi (assembly GCF_002201575.2). Classification (NCBI taxonomy): domain Eukaryota; kingdom Metazoa; phylum Chordata; class Mammalia; order Carnivora; family Phocidae; genus Neomonachus; species Neomonachus schauinslandi. The sequence continues at coordinate 94,781,976 of NC_058414.1, read as the reverse complement.
GGCCAACAGACCCACGAAAAGATGCTGATCATCAGGGAAATACAAGTCAAAACTAAAATGAGATCACCTCATACCTGTCAGAATGGCTAAAATCAACACAAGAAACAATAGGTGTTGGCAAAGATGTGGAGAAAGGGGAACCCTCTTGCACTGTTGGTGGGAATGCAAACTGGTGCAGCCACTCTGGAAAACAATATGGAGGTTCCTCAAAAAAGTTAAAAATAGAACCACTCACAGCAATTGCACTACTAGGTATTTACCAAAAAAATACAAAAATACCGATTCAAAGGGATACATGCACCTGGTGTTTATAACAGCATTATAGCAGCATTATCTATAATAGCCAAATCATGGAAACAGCCTAAGTGTCCATCACCTGATGAATGGATAAAAATGTGGTATGTACACACACACACACGAATATTACTCAGCCAGCTAAAAGAATGAAATCTTGCCATTTGCAATGATGTGGATGGAGCTAGAGAGTATTATGCTAAATGAAATAAGTCAGTCAGAAAAAGACAAATACCATAGGATTTCATTCATGTGGAATTTAAGAAACAAAACAAATGAGGAAAGGGGAAAAAAAGAGAAAGGCAGACCAAGAAACAGACTCCTAACTATAGAGAACTAATAGTTACCAGAGGGGAGGTGAGTAGGGGGATGGGTGAATTAGGTGATGGGGATTAAGGAGTGCACTTGTTGGGATGAGCATCAGGTATATGGAAGTGTTGAATCACCAAATTCTACACCTGAAACCAATATTACAGTGTATGTTAACTGTTAATTTAATAAAAACTTAAAAAAAATAAAATCAGTGGCTGCCAGGGGTTTGGGTGGAGAGAGGGAAAGATGAATAGGTAGAACACAGCAGATTTGTAGAGCAGTGAAACTATTCTGTAGATTACTGTAATAATGGATACATGTCACTATACATTTGTCAAAACTCATGGCATGTAGAACACAGAGTGAATGCTAATGTAAACTTGGACTTCAATGAATAAAAATATATCAATATTGGCCCATCAATTATAACAAATGTACCACATATGATGCAAGATATTAAAAATAGGAGAGCCTGTGTGGGGAGGGATGAGGGAGTATATGGAACTCTCAGCTAAGTACTCAATTTTTGTGTAAACCAAAAACTGCACTAAAAATAAAGTTAATTAAAAAAACATTAATGAGGGCGCCTGGGTGGCTCAGATGGTTAAGCGTCTGCCTTTGGCTCAGGTCATGATCCCGGGGTCCTGGGATCGAGCCCCGCATCGGGCTTCCTGCTCTGCGGGGAGCCTGCCTCTCCCTCTCTCTCTGTCTCTCATGAATAAATAAATAAAATCTTAAAAAAAAAAAACATTAATGACTTACCTGACAAACAATTGAATATCAAATTAAATCTGTTATTCAGGTGAAAGTCCTTAATAAAGAGAATGCTTTCAAAACTAAAGAAATGCTTAGCTGATGACTACAGAAAAACACACTTTCTACAAAAACATTAGCCTGAGTACTGCTCATTCCTGTTTCCCAAATCCAGAGGACTTTTTACCACCATGAAAGGTAAGTGATGTTAGTTATTTCAAACTTATCTCACATCTCTTGGTATCACCCCAAACCATTTTAAGATGAATTGATTAAAACACTAAAAATATTGGTAGGAAAATTTATCCAAGAATCTCTACAGGTGAGCCAATCTTGCCATACTGGCAATTACCATAAGCCAGAAATAAATGTTAACATTAAATCAGTGCTCAATGTCTTACCTTCCAGGACCATTTAAATATTTTCAAATGGACTTCCATTGACTTTATCATAACTTGAAATGTGTCTTAAAATTTATATAATTCCAGTTGAATTAAAGATTTCCACAACTTTTCATCATTTACTTGGATGTTATTTCAAATAGAATTCAGAGTTTCTTCATTGTTTATTTCACTGCCCTCACAATTGGTGAGATAGAAGCATACTGCTCTTCAGTATTATCTTTATTAAAATTATGGTCTTACGAAGCCAGATTGAGCACCTCTCATGGTGATATAATCAATAAAGACAGCTTTTTGTATAGTTATCAAATGAAGGGTATCTTTAATATTTTATTGCAGAAAATATACATAAAATTTTAATGATTTTTAAATGTGCAGTTCAGTGGCATTAAATTATTCACATTGTGTATCATTACCATCACCAGCATCCATCTCCAGAACTTTCTCATCCCAAATGGAAACTCTGTCCCCATTAAATAAAAATTCCCCATTCCTCTGTCCTCCAGTCCCTGTAACCACTATTCTATGTTTCCATAACTATGACTGTTCTAGGCATCTTTTTTGCCTGTCAGCTTGCTAAGTGATTGCCAATATTGTTGAATTTTTCAGAAAACCAATTTGTATTTTCATTTTTTTCTTCTACTGAGGGTTTTTCTATTCTCTAGTTCATTTACCTCTGCCCTAATCTTTATTTCCTTCCTTCTGCTAATTCAGGATTTGATTTTTCTTCTTTTTCTAGTCCTTTGACGTATAAAGTGGGGCTGCTGATTTGCAACTTTTGTTCTATTTTAATGTAGGAGTTTACACTATAAACTACCCTCTTAGTACTGCTTTTGCAACATCCCATTTTGGTCTGTTGTGTTTTGTTTTCATCTCTCTCCAGCTAGTTTTTAATTTCTGCTCTTGGTCTCTTGGTGAATTTTTCACTTCAGTTATTGTATTCTTCAACTCCAGAATTTGTTTTGTTCTTTTTCAGTTTTTACCCCTTGGGGATATTTTCATTTTGTTCATGTATCATTTTCCTTGATTTGTTTATGTTCTCTTTTATATCATTGAGGATCTAGCTTTAAAATGATTATATTGGGCTCTTTGTCAGTAATTCATAAATTTGTGTTTCTTTAGTGGTGGTTTCCAGAGATGAATTTTGTTCCTTTGGCCCATGGTTTCCTGGTTTCTTTGCATATCTTGCGAATTTTAGTTGAAATTTGGGCTTTTGGAAAAACAGCTACCTCTCCTAGTCTTTACTGTCTTCATGAAGAGAAGATCTTGGGCACTGCCCTGGTAGAAATTCTGGGGACCTCTCCAACCTTTAGAGGGGATGTAGCTTCTCTGAGCTGGCATATGTATTTTCTCAGTTAAAGAGGTTTGCCTGCTTTTTCTCTGGAGCCTGTAAACTCTTGCTCCCCTTGGTGTTTGTCTGAGATGCTACAATATCCCTATTGGCAGGAAGTTGGAATGTTTGCCTTCTCAGTGCCCCCAACATGGCCCCCAAACTGCCATTCTTATCAGTGCTCTAAATCACACCAGATGGAAAACAATCCCTCAGGCCAGGCCCTGAAAGCCAGAATGTAATACCCATGGTCCACTCATCTCCTTCCCTCCAGAGGGAAAGCAGAGTTAGGAATCTTCTGATCACACCACACTGGGCCAGTGATGGGGAGTGACTAGGGCAGGAAAAATGCCATGGATTTGCCTGATCACTCTACTGTATTTCTTCTTGGCTTTGTGCTTGTCTGGGTGCTGCAGCCTCTTAACTGGTTTTTCACAATGGCAATTGATCTATATATTATTGTCTCCATGGAAGAATGAGGGCCCAGGGATTTTTATTCCGCTACCTGGTTAATGTAACTCTGATAATTCTCATCATTGAATCATGCCTCTTCTTGGGAAATTTTCTTGAGTTTTATTGCACCACTTAAGGAGAAAAGTTCCCTGATGCAAAATTCTAACTTCCTTTATATTGCCCTCTAAACATTGCTCAGACTGTAAATGAGGGTGTTCAGCAATGGGTTGAAGAGGGTGTAAAACAGGGTAAGGATTTTCTGCTCCTCCTCATGTCGGCTATTGTCTGGAACCAAATAAACCATTATGGCTATGCCAAAGTAGAATCCAACCACACGAAATTGGGAGGAGTAGGTGGAAAAGGCTTTTCTGTGCCTCTCCTTTGTCTGGATCTTCAGGATGGCCCAGAAGATGTGAATGTAGGAGACCAACATCAGGGAAAGGGGCCCAACTAAGATAAACACACCACCAGTAAAGACAAAAACTTCCCTGATCCAAGTATCACCACAGGCCACTTTGAGGACAGATAGGATTTCACAGAAGTGGTTCACCTCCTGGGGCCCACAGAAGGTCAACTTTAGAGAATTAGATGCACTAGGGCCCGGGAAAACCCACACGCCCAGTAGTGACAAACAGGACCATGCACACTCTCCAGTTCATGATGATGGTGTATTGGAGTGGATAGCAGATTACCATGAACCGGTCATAGACCATCACAACCAAAATCAGGCACTCTGCTCCAGCAAAAGTCACAAAATTATCTGCATAGTGCATAAGACAAAAAAGATAGTTTTTTTGTGTATCACTAGGTTTTCCAGCATATTGGGCAAATTGCTGGAAGCATAGTGTATGTCAATGGTAGCCAAATGAGAAAGGAAGAAATACATGGGGGAGTACAGTCTGAGGTCTAGCCAAATGAGTCCCAAGATCATGCCATTTGCCAGCAGGTTGAAGATATACAACAGGGAGAAGATATAGAAGAGGAGCACTTCAATGTCTTCACTGAGCTGGAATCCCACTAGGATGAATTCCATGATCCATAATTGGTTGCCCCCCATTCCATGATAGTTTATAAAGGACTGAAGTGGGATAGAAAGGTCAGAGCTGGAATGAATCAATGAAAACTGAATTCAATGAAAATTGAAGTTATTTACCTCGAACTCAGAGGAAGCTTGTATGCTTATCCCTACTTGACTTTTTCTCTCCAATATTTTAGTTTAAAATTTTTTATTCGAAGTAATTCGAACTTTTAGATCAGTATCCAAAAATTAAAACAATACTACTATGTACATTTTACCAAAGTGCCTTTTTTTTTTTTTTTAAGATTTTGTTTGTTTGACAGAGAGAGAGAGAGAGCGCACAAGCGGCGGGGGGGGGGGGGGTAGGTGGCAGAGGAAGGGGGAGAAGCAGGCTCCCGGCTGAGATCATGACCTGAACGGAAGGCAGATGCTTTAACCGACTGAGCCACCCAGACACCCCTACCAAGTTGTTTTAAAGTTTACTTTATCATTTCTTTTTTTCTATATACACCTTAATTTTTTTCTGGATCACATGAGAGTAAAATGCAGCCACAATGCCAATTTGTCCCTAAACTTTAGTATTTTTTTCTAAGAACGAGATTCACTCATCTATCCTCAGGATAATTAACCAAAATCAGGAGATGTAATATTAACATGATTCTCTATTCTAGACACAGCATTTTCTGCCCCTCTGGTCCAAGATGTAATCCAATATCACATATTTTATCTCCTCTAATCTGAAATCACTCAGACTTTACCTTAAAATTGATGTTTTTAAAGTGTCTCTTGATTTGGGTTTTCCATTGATTGCCCATTTTTTAGTTCAAAATATACATTTCTGATAGTATATTAAAAAGTGTCCTTCTTGGGGCGCCTGGGTGGCTCAGTCGTTAAGCGTCTGCCCTCGGCTCAGGTCATGATCCCAGGGTCCTGAGATCGAGCCCCGCATCGGGCTCCCTGCTCAGCGGGAAGCCTGCTTCTCCCTCCTCCACTCCCCCTGCTTGTGTTCCCTCTCTCTCGCTGTGTCTCTCTCTGTCAAATAAATAAATAAAATCTTAAAAAAAAAAAAAAAGTGTCCTTCTTGGGGCGCCTGGATGGCTCAGTCATTAAGCGTCTGACTTTGGCTCAGGTCATGATCCCAGGGTCCTGGGATCGAGCCCACATCAGGCTCTCTGCTCAGCGGGAAGCCTGTTTCTCCTTCTCCATTCCCCCTGCTTGTGTTCCCTCTCTCGCTGTGCCTCTCTGTCAAATAAATAAATAAAATCTTTAAAAAAAAAAAAGTGTCCTTCTTAATGGCTTTCATTAATACATAGATAATGTTAATTTGTCCCAATATTGGTGATTCTAATGTAGATCTCTTGGTTAAGGTGGTGTCTCCAGTTATCTCCATTGTAAAATTACTCCAGAATTTAAAGCACTTTTACTGCTGGCTTACTAAGTTGTTCTAGCCTCATCTTGTACATTTCCCACTTCAACTTGAAATCAGTTATTTCACAAAAAAGGTCTAGTTCCTCTTAGTGAAGAATCATATTTTCAAAAAAATATCTGATTTTATTAGATCATTAACAATATTTTTATGATTGCTACCAAATTTCTAATAGCCTCATTTAATTGGTAAAGCATATAATTTGGCACACAAACTGTTAAGGGGATAATTATTCGTTTAATCCTAATACATCTTTACAGACTTCCTTTTGAGAGCCAAATCTATTTTAATAAATAAATATTAAGATTAAAGAAAATGATCTTGATATTATGCAGTTGCGTATTTTAGGCAAAAAATCTTATTATCTTGCTTAAATTTTTTTGTTTTTCTTTATATTTAGACACTCAGACTTGGTAATTTCAGATTCACAGATTAGTTTCAATAGTCTGGTTCACTATGTGAATGAAGAGGCACCTACCTACCTCATACGAGATTTTCAAAATTTCAAAAATTTTCAAATTTTCAAAAATATTTCAGGAAAACATGAAATTCAATAAAAGACTAAAGAGATAATACTGTGAAATATGACCAAAGGTGATCATTGTTAATAATTTGCATATAGTGTTTCATTACTTACTCTACATGTATTTTCATATATATTTAAAAATTAAACAGTATTCTTTCTTTTAGAATCATTTCGTGTACATTTTCCATGACAAAATATTTTTCTACAATGTATTTTGACAGCTGCATACTATTTTATATTTTACTGATTTGATAGATTACCTTCTACCTATATTGTATGCAATATAAATTGTGTAAATTCATAAATTTTGTGTATCATTTTCCTATAATAAATTCCTAGACATGGGAGTTCTCAGTGAAATCTATCTCTGTCATTATCTTCTGTCTAAAAAGCAAATAAGAAAAAAAAAATCCAGACATATCATCACCAGAAGAAATCAGAGGGAAAGAATCTATAATAATTATGATTCTAATTTCAAACTCACCTTTTCTATGAAGTTGTCCCACTTTACTTTTTCAGCTTCTATCATGCTGACTTTCAAGGTTTTATACAATTTAGTCCAACCTGGTATAAAATGTACTTCCTTTGGTTCATTCTCTCTTTATATTAAATACCAAGAAAGAGTAAGAATAGTTACTGGAAAGTGAGACTTTATGAAGCTTAAGAATACTCTGACTATAATGTAGGTAACTTCTTGTTTACTGGGTTAAATCTGTCCTTTACTTACAGCTGAGAGCCATCTACCCTCCAGTCTCAGGGAGCTAATTACAACTGGGACATTTGCCTGGGTCTCATACTGCCCAAATGGTTCCATGTGGATGTAGTTTTCCCATCACCAACTATTCAGGACTTTCTTCCTAGACATCTTTTTACCTATTATTTAGCTTAAATAATATCTCCCCGATAGAGAATAGGTTAACAGCAGCTCAGAAAACAAAGGGCTAATTTAACATGGAGGAAAATTCTAGGAAGAGGCAGGGCACATCCTAGCATCATGCTCTTTATACTCACAGACTTTGAATATCTCATGAGGAGGAAAAAAAAAAACTGAGGGTGATATCACAAATTATAATATTTAAGCCTTCAAAACGACTACAGTTTTATGAATTCATGCTTCTCTTCAGACCCCATGAAGGCCTATGAGAGCCCAGGATTTTGATTGTTGAGAGGTAGTTTCCATGAACCTGTTAGGGCAAACCTGAGAAAGAACAGATCCCAAAGTCAAGGTGTAGCTCTATCTGCGAGGGTATGTGATGTGCGCAATTATGAAAGGACTGTAATAACCATAAGCAATAATTATTGAGTCCTTATTCTATTTCAGATAATGTACCAAATGCTTTCCATGGAATATATATGTTTGATAAAATCATTTTACAGCCAGGGTGACTCAAGTTTAAATAAACTAAGTCAGCAGTTCCCTAATATTTAGTTCAGGGACTCTGAGACCCTCTGAAATTGTCCATGAGGTCAAAATTATTTTCTTTTTTTTTTTTTTTTTAAAGATTTTATTTATTTATTTGAGAGAGAGAATGAGAGACAGAGAGCATGAGAGGGAAGAGGATCAGAGGGAGAAGCAGACTCCCCGCTGAGCAGGGAGCCCGATGCGGGACTCGATCCCGGGACTCCAGGATCATGACCTGAGCCGAAGGCAGTCGCTTAACCAACTGAGCCACCCAGGCGCCCCAAAATTATTTTCTTAATAATCTAAAATATGACTCGTTTTCTACCATCATTCACTCATGAGGGTATAATGGAGTTTTTCAAAGGCTACATAACACTTTCTATTTTAAGACTGGATATAGAAGCAAATACAAAAATCTAGCTGTCCTTGATAAACATTAAAGAATTTTACAAAAAATATAAAACAATGCCATCTCTTCACTCTTGTTTTAAATACATATTATATGATGTAATTATCTTTTAAGTGATTTAAATGTTTTAAAATTTAGTTTCTAGTGTGATAAATGCCAACAAATACTCACACAAATAAAATCTCTTTGGGTTCTCAGGGATATTTACAATTGTGAAATTATCTTGAAATCAGACAATTAAAAGGACCATTGCAGTAAAGAACCATCAACGATCAGCCCAGGCCAGAGCTACAGTCAAATGATGTCTATTTCAAAGCATGTTAGTTTTTTTACTGCTGCCATAACAAATTATTGCAAATGTAGCAATTTAAAACAACACTATTTATCTCACAGTTTCCGTGAGTTGGAAGTCCTGATACAGATCATCTGGATTCTCTGCACGGGTCTCCTGGACCTCCCAGAAGGGGATTGCCTTGGTTTGCAATTTTCATGTGAAACCCAACCCCACTGATAGAAAATGGACCAAAAAGTAGGAGAGGCTTCATCTATGGTTTTTCTCATGGTTCCTTTCTTATTCCTAGATTGTGGAGTCATTTTCTCCTTTTTTCATCATTAAAGGATATTGAATTTTGTCAAATGCTTTTTCTCCATTAATTAGATGAACATGTGTTTTTTCCCCCTTCATTGTACAAATATGATGTATTACATTGATTGATTTTTGTATGTGGAACTAAGGCTGCCTTCTAGGAATACCCTCTCCCCCCTGACCATACTGTCTAATGTTTTTAGTATGCTCCTGGATCCAGATTCTGATTATTGGGAAATTTTACCTATTTATATAGAGATTCAGTTTTCTTGTTTTGTAGTGTCTTTATCTGACTTTTGTAACAGGGTAATGCTGGCCTCATAGAATAAGTTAGGAAGTATTCTCCCCTCTTCAATACTTCAGAAAAGTTTATGAAAGATTTTGTTTAAACAGTGGCAGAATTCACCAATGAAATCATCTGGTCCAGACTTTCATCACTGGGGAGTTTTTAATTACTGATTCAAACTCTTTACTAGTTATGGATCTGTTCAGATTTTCTATTTCTTCACATGGAGTCTTCATAGGTTGTGTGTTTTTAGGAATTTTCCCATTTCATCAGGTTATGGAATTTTCATGGTATGCTCTTTTTTAAAGATTTGAGAGAGAGAGAGGGAGAGAGAGTGAACCAGCAGGGTTGGGAGGCACAGAGGGAGAGGGAGAGAATCTCAAGCAGCTTCCCCATTGAGCAAGGAGCCCGATGCAGGGCTCAATCTCACAACCCTGAGATCAAGACCTGAGCCAAAATCAAGAGTCGCCACTTGACTGACTGACTGAACCACCCAGATGCCCCTCATGGTACTCTTATATTCTTATTTCTATAAAATCAGTAGTAATTTCCCCACAATCATTTGATTTTAATAATTTCATTTTTCATTAATCTACTTAAAAATTTTATTGATATTTTCAAAGAACTAACTTCTGATTTCATTGATTTTCTCTATTTTTTCCCCCTATTCTCTGCTTCATTGATCTCAACTTTAAACTTTTATTCTTTCCTCTCTTCTAGCTTTGTCTTTAATTTGCTCTTCTTTCCCTAGGTTCCTCAAGATATAATATTAGGTTATATTAGAGACCTTTCTTCTTTTTTAATACAAGTGTTTATAGCTATAAATTTCCTTTGTAGCATGGTTCTCTATGGATCCTATAAATTTTGATGTATTCTGTTTTTGTTTTGAATAGTTTCAAGGTATATTCTAATTTCTGTTGTATTTTCTTCTTTGAACAATTATTGTTAAACGTGTTCTCTAATTTCCACATGATTTTGTTTTTTCTACTATTATTGGTTTCTAGTTTTATTCTATTATGATCAGAAAAGATGCTTTGCATAATTTCAATCCTTTTAATTTATTTAAACTTGTTTTTGCTCTACATTTATATATGAATATTCATAAGATTATAACTTTCCTAAAGTCCTGGGGGGGGGGGGAATCTGTGAAAGAAGATTGAAACAAGGCCTTATCTTTTTGCTTGACAGTACAAACCATGTAACCACACAAGTATTTATTGTGGGCACTTCTGTAATTAGTTTTTAAAATGTATGATTTACCTATTCCTAGAAAAATTAAGTTTTTGGGAAGCTTACTTGACAAAAATAATCTGGGCTATTTCTCTTTATAAAATCAGTTTCTAGAAATAAAACATGAGGGTCATAAGCACATTCCCCAAAATTTGTGATCATTACTGTTTTCAAAATCTGTGAACATCAGTTTAACACTGTTCAGGTATTATATGAAGGAAATGGTATAAATGAGAATTTTTTAAATTGCAATGCAATATATTCTGACAATCAAATATTTTGTGCTAGAATACCCAGAATTCTACAAATAGCTTTCATATTTATAAACATAAAAATCATGTCAAGTTTCTCTCCATGTTCAAAATTGCCTGTTGTCCCTGAATATCTTCTCCCATTATGAATAAAAAATATAAATATTGATTCTACTTAAACATCTATCTTAGCTTCAGTTCCTCCAGAAGCCAACCCCTAGACAATTATTCATCTAAGGTGGTTTTTAGAAGGTAATCCCAGGAAATACAGGTAGAGGTGTGGGAAAGGAGGAGAACCAAGAAAAGCCAGTCCCTAAGGGTAGGTGATCAAGTAGACCAAATCGTAGTAACAGAAGCTTGAGCCTAATGGGAAAATCTTGGAGCCAATATAGAATATGCATCTTGGTGTGAAGTTACCTGTAGGGCAAGGAGGGTGGATTTCTTTGAAGCTGAACTGATACACTAAGTAGAATCAGTTATTGACTGAAGACCTTGAGGTGAGTGCACCAAGCATTAGGGCTCTCTTCCCCAGCCCAATGGGCTAGAAAAATGGTTCTGGACGTCAGGGAAAGTGATCAGGCAAAGAAATTCAGATGCTGGCACTTGGAATTCAGACCCATGTACACTGAAGGAGGAAGGCAAGGTATTATAGATGGAGCACCCAGAGCACCAGTTACAAAACCCATGCAAAATTCTGTGATCAATACTGAATTCCATAAAGGATTTCTCTGATTTCAGAATCTCTGAACATCAATTAACATGATTTAGTTTGTCTTTATTATATGAATAAAATGGTATAAATGAGGATTTTAAAAATTATAGTGTATCACATCCAAAATCTGATTGGACATCAGGCAGGGGAATAGGTATGATTTTCTGGTTCTAAATTGAAGATGATTAATTATGAAAAAAAATATATGTTTAATGATTTTTTAAAAAAATTATAGTAGCATAGATATGTATCCATAGTTTAATAAAAACACAGTTTTTTAATTTCAGAAGTTGGTTTTACTTATACTCAACCTACTAGCCTCCATTATGCGTCTCACACCTAAAGAATTTATAAAACTTCTGTTTGGATAACAGTTATGGGATACTATCTAATTTTAGCTCCTGTAATTCACCATAAATGAGGAAAATATTTCTGCGTATTTAGTACCTATTGAGAATGATGTGGCAAATTTGTGTAAATGAATTAAAGTTTCCAGTTTATCTCACGAAAACAGATTATCAACAATTAGGAGGGCACATTTAGGATGGTGTATAGATTATATATAATGTTCATTTTCAGGGGACAGGAAGGAAGGAAGAGTCATTCTTCAAAACCTGGAACTGCAGAAAAATCTAATTTTTATAGCATTGCCATTGGGGTAAAATGAATACACTGATTTAAATATGAGCCCTAATAAAAAAAAATCAAATGGCAGGGGCGCCTGGGTGGCTCAGTTGGTTAAGCGACTGCCTTCGGCTCAGGTCATGATCCTGGAGTCCCTGGATCGAGTCCCGCATCGGGCTCCCTGCTCGGCAGGGAGTCTGCTTCTCCCTCTGACCCTCCCCCATCTCGTGCTCTCTCTCTCTGTCTCATTCTCTCTCTCAAATAAATAAATAAAATCTTTAAAAAAAAATCAAATGGCAAATACAGCATATTGCAGACACTGATTTACAATTAACTTCTTACACTGACAAATCTCTGTGTTGTATACCAGGGAGAAGGGGCCAGTGGTTTTCCTATTTAATGATAGCTTATAAGTCCCTCAAGCAATATTGAGTCAATTAACTAGTTAAAATGATTATAAGACTTTCATCCAGTTTCAGTACATATCTTTAACATTCAAAGTTTAGGTAATAATGTTACAGTTAATGTCATTAAACTTTTAAATGTTATTAATGTCAGCCCAACCATTAAGAACGTCCACAGCGGCTGCTGCTGCTTTGTTAGTTCTGGTCTGCCCTTGTGTCCTTAGTTGGGACTGCTTGGGGGCCTTAGCTACTTAGTTTAATGTAGAATCCCTTGCATACAAACTCGTAAATTTATACATAAATCAAAATTATAGCTTTTCCCCCTCTTACTAATAGTACCCTGATGACATTGCCTGATTCTTTGGCTTTCAGAGCAGACTGGGACTTTCAATGGCTATCCTTCATTGTCTCTCTCCCATGCTCCCGATTATCTGCTTTTAGCTTCTAAGTCCAGCTCTCAAAAGATCCAATCGCTCTAAAATTTATTGTATGTTTCAGGCATGTTGTCTTCATAGATTAAAAGAATACATTTGTTACATTGTATATTATATAAGAATCTACCTTATAGGAGATTCGGCTAATGTATTTAAATGTCTACATAATTTTAATATATATTTAGAATTTTTATTTAGTAAAAAAACAGCATTAATAATTATGATATTATAAAATGATCACTGGAGGGCTTTAATATTTAATTTTCCTAGAACTTCTCCCACACTCCCTTATGTCTACAGGGAATTGATCACTACCTTCCCTGACTTGTTGCAGAAGTGAAACCTTTTAGGTTCCAACACCTCATGCCACCTTGGTGGACTCGGAGGCTTGTAAGCTCAATAGGCGCTACCTAGAATGCCTTTCCAGTAATTTCCTGTTAACAGATCATCACTGCTCTCCTTTTACAGAGCAAAAGTTGGGTTAATATCAATATAAAAGCCCTTTTAGACTAATAAGTAGTTGTTGACAATATGGACAAAAATAACCACATTATTGCAGTTTAGAGGAAGGGGTTAGAAATTCTATGCCTCATCCCAACATTATAAGGTCTGTCAGGATTTTCCTTGATTTTCTTGATTTTCCTTTTGTTTCCTGTAAAATTTAAAAATATTTTCATTTATTTTTTAAAAAGGGGCTTAAAATAAATGTGAAAAGCATAAAAAGCATACTGAATATGTTGCCAGGTACAAACACATGTGAATCAGAGAAATTGTTTCTGTAGTAAGGACATTTTACCATATTTTCACCAGCTAGAACTTTCCCCCCAAATCTGATATGACAATGGTGGTCACATTATCCCACTCTAGGATCTGACAAAGGGTTTCCCTAGGTTGAAGACCATCAAATAAAAGGGGCAGGAAAAAACTATTCTGGCACCTTTACCAGTTTCAAATTACAAGAAATAATTATGGAATCTTTGTCCAATAGCTATAGGACTTCTTCCTGTCACTTATTAACATCTCCCTCTTGGGCAGCAAAGTAAAGGACCCTAATGTTCCTTATTTCCCTGGCTGGAGAAGATTTCTAGGATGCAGTAGGAACACCTGGTTCTCATCGGGGGGGGGGGGGGGGGGGGGGAAGAAATGAAATATAGGTCAAGGACAAATGACATAATACCTCTGAGTTCACCATAATTTGTAATGTGAGATAAGAGGATCATATGGCTCTTATGCCCCTTTCAGTTTGAGCCAGGGACAGCTAGTGCCACCAACCTCTTCCCATGAATGAGCAAAGTGGGATTAAGAAGAGTCAGACACCTATCATCATGGGTAACAGATACTGCTCTGAGTCTCCCAATGTAATGGGGAAAAGTGGGTCTTCACAGAAGTGGCCTTTTCGCCTTCCTAAACCTGATAATTTCTGCCAGCAATCTGCCCTGCTCTCCTGTAAACTATTTTTTTTTAATTTTTATTGTTATGTTAATCACCATACATTACATCATTAGTTTTTGATGTAGTGTTCCATGATTCATTGCTTGTGTATAACACCCAGTGCTCCATGCAGAACGTGCCCTCTTTAATACCCATCACCAGGGTCTCCTGTAAACTATTAACCAATATAAAAATAATGACTCAGACAAACAGAAGTACTATTTCCTGTATTTCTCAAATTGGGCTTTGATGTACAGGAAAACATACAGAGACGGGAGCTGAGTCACATGTTCCCTGAAGCAGTTCTGGCGAATGAGGAGTTCCAGATACTCTTTCTGCCCTGACCACCAGGACAGGACCCAGGGGTGCTCAGGAAGCTTCTAGACCCGAGGGCTTTATACTCTGATCACCTAGAACCAACCTATTTCCCAGAGACATACCTATGGAAATTACAAAGTATCTTCCCACCATTTTGTGTCTTCCCTATGATGGTTGTCTATACTAAAGAGGATCTTGGTATAAAAATTTAACAGATAAGTTATACTTTATTAGGTCACCTAGTACAATCCCCAAGGATATGAATGTACTGTGTACTTGACCTTGAAATTTCCTTCCTCCGTATTCTACTTTTGGAAAGCTTCATGATGAATGTAATCCCCATGGTGCTTGTTAAGGCAGCCTCAAAGGATTATATTTTCTTTAGGGAACGAATAATCTCTGCCTGCTGAAAAGTGTTAATGTGAAATAATTATCAGGAATTTCTATTGCAAATATTAATTTTTATTGGGGAAACTCATGGAGATTGAATCCCATCTTTCCTATCTTCTTTGATTTTAAGCTACTGCCCAAGTATTTGTCCCATTTCTAAAACATTTCTGCCCCAAATATACATTCTACATTAGCGAGGCCATTGCACCCTCCCTAAGCATTTAGATGTAAATTAAAATAAGTGGCTTTGCTAGCACTCACACATCTAGAAGGAAACACACAGCCATAATGACTCAGATTCCTTTCAATTCATGAGTATTCACATCAGTTTGGTCCTCGATGCCACCAGAACTCACCCTGTTTCCCTAGTCTCCTCTCTAAGAGGATTCCCCCCCCCCCATATTTTCTCTCTCTAAACCTCCCAGGAGCCCTCCCACCCACAGTCCCTGAGAACGCAGAAGCTATCGGATGATAATTCACAATCTTAACTAAAACATTGACCAGGATCCTGGATCTGCGTTCATTCCCAACTCCTCTGCTGTCACTGTGAAGTTACTGGCTTCAACCCTCAGGAAGGACAGCCTGCCACTTAGGTTGTGAATCCCACCCCTCCTGCCTACTCAAGAACTTCTCCCCAGCAATTTGTCTCAAATGTCTTTGCTCCTATTCCCTTGAACACATCCAGTCAGCACGTGAAACTCTTTTTCTCAAGGACACTAATTATCTTGATTTTGCTAAACCCAATGACCAGTAGTTCTCTGTCCTTATCTGACTTGACCTGCCAGCACCATTCAAGCCAGCCAACAGTGCTCTCTCTTTGAAACACTCCTTTCCGTCGACTCTCATGATGTTCTGCTCCCCCTGTGGCCCTTCTACCTTCCTGGTGGCTCCTTCTCTGTCTCCTGGTGGGTTTCTCCTCATTTCCCCAACCTCTGAACACTGACATTTTTCAAGGTTTATTCTTTGTATCTGTTTTCCGTCCACTTTCTATGGGGCCTCATCAGCCCCAAGGATTTCACTGCAATTTACATGCTGATAACACTTAAATTAGTGTGTCCCGCCAGGCCTCTTCCCAAATGCAGTGTTCCAGACTGAATGTTAGCCTAGTGCACATCAGTGTGGACCAGCAGTGCCCACTGACCTCTTATCTCAAGAGAGGAAATCCACCATCTTTAAAGAGACTTACAAGATTCCAATTATAAGCTTCCCTCTCATGTCTTCCCTCTGTTGTTGAGAGAGTACCTGCTTTATGTAGAGGCTGATCCATAGTATACATTTAGAAATGCACTTCCATACCCCTGTGCCCTCTGTTCTCTCTTCCCTTCTTCTGGCTGTCTTTGGTGATTGCTATCAGTTTATATATGTTTTTGTATTGCTAATTAAACATTGAAAATGTACATTGTATGCTCAGATGTTGATAAAATTTAGTCTTAATTCCACAATTTGGATGAGAGTGTAAGAGTACAGGACCTAAGGTCTACCTGGGCTCTAAGCCCAACATCAACGTTTATTTTTTTTTAAGATTTATTTATTTATTCTAGAGAGAGAGAGTGAGCAAGTGGGGGGAGGGGCAGAGGGAGCAGGAGAGAAGCAGACTCCCCACTGAGCATGGAGCCCAAGGCAGGCCTCAGTGGAGGGCTTGACACGTGGGCTCCACACGGGGCTCCAGGCTGGGCTCAATCCCAGGACCCTGAGATCATGACCTAGCCGAAATCAAGAGCTCACTGCTTAACCCACTGAGCCATCCAGGTGCCCCCAAACCCAACATCAACATTTGTATACTAACTGCTATTTGTTTTCCATATATCTTATGATGTTTTGTTCCTCTGTTCATTCCTTCATTACTGGCCCCTTTTTGTTAAATATTTTATAGTGCACTATTTAATTCTCTTGTTGTTTCTTTATACACACACACACACACACACAAATATATATTTTCGAGTTATTTTCTTAGGGGCTACCCCTGGGGATTATGATTAGCATTTTAATTTATAATAATATGGTTTAGGTTAATATCAACTTAATTTCAATAGATTACCAATTATTTGCTCTTTTATTGCTTCAACCATATTCTCTCCCTCCAGAGGCTGCAGAGATGTTGGTTTCCACGATGACTGTGGGGCTATTGGTTTTTGAGGATATCACAAAGCTGGGGAGTTGGTGATGGAAACACAGCAAGTTGAACCACCCCAAAGCTCATGGTTCATAACAAGGTCAGCAGTTTTTCTTGCATGCACACTCCCCAGATTGTGCCTTTTTCCCCCCTGAGTTCTGAAAGAGTTGATTTCTACAAATTTGTCAGTGTACTTTTTTCTTTACGGAGCAGAGGATTTTCGGAGATCATTACTACATTATTTCTATTGACCACTGCCTACATTTTTTTGAAGAAAAAGCATATTTCCTGTCTTCACAGATAGCATACAGCTGCTCTTCACATCATATAAGCTTAGATAAATGTAAAGAAACTTTTCTAGCCTTTCATATCTCTAACTCTTGTCTGTTTAGAAGCCTTATAACTAGGTTTCTGATGATTTCTCCAAACTTTATTGCACTTGGTGTTTAAAACATGAAGTTAGGGAAGAGTTAGCATGGATGAGATTCCTTTTTTGCTCTTTTGAATTCAATCTGCTAATCATCAACCTGGTGTAGTGACTGAAGAATATATATATATCATATACATCCATACTGTCCATAATGGTGTTTATTTTCATGCAGGGTCAATTAATTTTTAAGGTAAATTTTGCTTATACGATTCTTTCAGAGGGTCTCAGAGAAATGCAATGCTTGGCAAATTTATAGATGATCTTGATGTGATCATTGTGCTTTCATAAAGTGAACGTTAACCTGAAGATATCTAAGATAAGAGTTTTGTGTAATGATACTAGAGATGCTATTTTTTTTCCAAAAGACCTCAATAAAAGACTTTCACAATTAAGAAAAAAAGTTTTTTTTGTTCCTAAACTTGAAATAAACTCTTTGTCTTGGTGAAGAATTTTCCAGTAGCTGCTTAAATGGTATCTTTGGTAACTGACTTGCACCTAACAATGCTTGGCTCTCTGCTAATTAATATTCATTTGATTCTCTATTTCACCTCTCTATTAGTTTGCTAGGGCTGCCATAACAAATTACCACAGTCTGGGATGCATAAACAATAGAAGTTTATTTTCTCACAGTCCTGTGGGTTAGTATACTGAGATTTCAGTGTGGACCGGGTTGGTTCCTTCCAAGGTCCCTCTTCTTGGCTTGTAGATGGCTATCTTCTTGTGTCTTCACATGTTTATATCTGTGTCCTAATCTCTTCTTATAAGGAGACCAGCTATATTGTTTAGAGCTACTCTAAATACCTCATGTTGATATAATTACCTCTATAAAACCCCATCTCCAAAAAGTCCCTCTTTGAGGTATTACAGCACCATGATTTCAACATATAAATTTTGAGTGAACACAATTCAGTCCAACCCAGCTAATTACTTGCTTGTCAGACAATGAAACCTTGTCACATGGTATCTATGATTAACAACCACAAGTCAGCTTCCTTAACATTTGCTTCTCAGGTACATGATTTGAGATTTCAGAATAATCATATCTTTTGGAATATGTTCAGGATTATATTGCCTCAGTTCTTACCTACCTATTAAGAGAGACTTCAGTATAAAAACAAAACTGGAGCAGTTTGCCATTTGGATGAATTACATATAAATGCCCTTTCTAAGCCCTCTTCAAACTGGCAACATTACTTTCATGCTGCTTTAATCATTAATAAGATCAATTTTTCACAAAATTTTTATTTGATGATATTTAATGCTTTTTGAGCAAGGCAAAGTTGCTAAGATAATTAGAAGTGAGTTTAGGCTTCACATGAGGGTGTTTAGGAAGTATACCAATAGTACAGGGCTGTGCTCCTTGAGAAAAAGATATATAAAGTGAGCTCACATTCACAGAGGCTTTCTTCCGGAAGACATTCCCAAACAGTGGTCATAAAAACAGAGTCCAGGGCACCTGGGTGGCTCAGATGGTTAAGCGTCTGCCTTCGGCTCAGGTCATGATCCCAGGGTCCTGGGATCGAGTACCGCACCGGGCTTCCCGCTCCTTGGGAGCCTGCTTCTCCCTCTGTTTCTCTCTGTCTCTCATGAATAAATAAATAAATAAAATCTTAAAAAAAAAAAAAAAAACAGAGTCCAAGCAGAAAGTTGCAGTCTTGCTGGGTGCAAGCAACAGAAATTGGAGTTACAGAAAAATAAAAGAACTGGGAATTGAGTTGGCATGGGGATGTGGAAGAGGAAGGAACTGTATGAGGGGAGTGGGGAGTTTTCTTAGGCATTTCTTAGTCCTAAGTACATGGATGCTGAAACCTAAAGGAGACCAATGGCTCAGGTGCCAAAAGATGAGGAGAGCTGAGAGGAATTGAAAGGAACTGAACAGAAACTTCAGAAGTTGCAAAATGTTCCAGGGGATTTGCAGTTACAGTCTAGCCAGGATGGAGATCTCTTCATAAAGACCTTGGTGTAGGCACAGAAATGATGCCTGAGCAGTAGGGGTAACGCTGAAATTGGTTAGTTTTGACTAACCTAAAATGGAACCCCAAGAGAAACAAGGTGATCCTCAACAAATTTCACTGCTTTTTCAGGGAAAAACAAAAAACATATCAATAATCTTTATAGGAGTCTGACAAAATTTACAGCTTCTAAAATGCATCATTTAACACGTGAAAAAGCAAGGAGAAGTTATAACTAATCAAGAAGTAAAAGAGTCAACAGTAGAGGTTCCAGATATAACAGATACTAAAGTTACAAATAAAAACTCAAATAACTATAATCTGTCAAAGAAAAGGGAAATGAAGATATAAAGAATAAAAAATGTAATATTTCAGTGAAGTATCAGAATCTACAAAAAGAATCAAATATTCATTCTGAAACAGTAATATATAATAAATTGAAAAAACACTGGATGAATTTAACAGATGATTGTCCCCGGCAGAGAGCAGGACCAATGTCTCATATTAAGATTAACAGAAAACTATCAAATAAAAACATAAAAAGAAAAATAATGGAAAAATGAAGTTGAGTCTGAAAGATATAAAGGAGTGTGGTAAAAAAAATTCTAACATATACTCAAGAGGAAAGAAAAACATAATGGGGAAAAAAGCAAATTTTGGAGAAATTATTTTTGAGCATTTCCCAATCATGGTGAAAGTGTGCTCCCATGAATGCATAAATCTCAGCAAGTCATAAGCAGGATAAACTGATATAAAAGATAACCGGAAATTCTATAGTAACATTTTTGAAAACCAAAGATAAAGTAAATATTCTTAATATTTAGAGAAAAAAAAATTATACCCATTATGATCCAGGAGCATTCCTGCAGCTAGAAAAAAAGGTATTTCTTTAGGATTTCTTGCAGTGTAGACCTATTGGCAATAAAGACTCAAATTCATTTGTTTGCTTGTTGGTTTTATTTTTGTTTTTGTCTGGGAACGTGTTTATTTCATCTGAGTTTTGGAAGGGTATTCTTCTGCATATAAAATTTTTGATTGACACCTGTTTTTAAACGCTTTAAAGATATTCTCCCACTGTCCTATGACTTTTGTAGATTCAACTGCGAAGTTAACTTCTCAGTTAGCTGCTTATTACTGTATTCCCGATGGTAATGGAGGAAGGGTCCAGTTTCATGAAGGCATCTTTATTCTGATTTCCTGCCTTACATAAGGGAAGGCTATATCTCTCATGGGCTTGCAGTCATTGCAACCTGGAATCCTGGGGATTGAAAGTGACCTGAAAGCCAGATGCTGGCTTACAGTCTCACCACTCAGTTGGTGATTGTGCCTCATCTTTGTTCTTTGAGAATTTTATTTATGCTTTTGCAAGCCCAGGTGTGCACTTAAAAATTATGGTTTTTAAAATATTTTATCCAGTATTTTTAGGTGCTTTATCATAACATGATTTTCAAGATAGGTACTCTGCTATATTGCTTATTGTTTCTATTTTAGAAATCCTAAAACCAGTCTATGTAGAAAGGAAGCCAAATAATTGCTATTTCTCTTTGCAAGTAAGTTACTCAGTGCAAACAGAGCTACACTGTCATTACCCAAGGTCACTTTCAGCACCTACTTATAAAACCTTGTTTCTCAACTAAGCATTATTCTTCACTCTTCCACATTTCCCATTCCAGTTTCCCGCTTAAGTGTTGTTCGATGGTACCTTCATCATCTCCCATTTCCAATGTCATTTCTTCATCTATTTGCAAATTACTTGATGCATAACTCGATTCGTGTTTTCTTATATTTTCCAATTATTCCAGTCCATAATTTTTTTGTCTCTACATGATCAGATTATTTATAAACCTGCATTTAACTGTTTCATAGACTTTCTATTTTTAAAATTGTGCCTTTCAAAAAACTTTGTATTTCTTCATTATATAAACAATACAGATTCCTCAGTTGGATTTGAAAATTCAGATAAGCAAATAGAAGAAAAATCCTTTCTTTATTATCGTGAGTTTTCCCTCAAAAATTGGATATTATTGGGGCGTCTGGGTGGGTCAGCTAGTTAAGCTTCTGCCTTTGGCTCAGGTCATGATCCCAGGGTCCTAGGGTCGAGCCCTGCATTGGGCTCCTTGTTCAGCGGAAAATTGGCTTCTCCTTCTCCCTCTGCCCCTCCCCCTGCTCATACTCTCTCTCTCTTAAATAAATAAAATCTTTTTTAAAAATTGGGTTATGCTTATGGCATTAGTAATCTTCCTTTTTTCATGTAATTTGAATTATAAATATATTACGAGTCAACAAATATACAATAAAACCTGACCCTGATTTTTAAGAAGATATTCTTTAGTATGCATGTTCCATTTAAATATATATTTTACCTATATTCTAATATTGGAAATCTTGGATGTTTTCAATCACAGTTAGAGGGTTATTAGATATGATGAGAATAAATCTGAAAGCACATGAGTATTTCTCTACATTTCCCATTAGTTTCTCTGGCTGGAGACAGATACTTATGGGGAGTGGGAGAGGGAGAGAGAGAATCCCAATGTAGACCTATTTTTGAAGGAGATGACAGCTGCTGAATTTCAAATATTGAAATTATTATGTTATCAATCTCTCCCAATTGCTGTATCTTAAACATTCTGCCAATTCCTTGCTTTATTTTACAAAATGTTGTCTACTAGTCCTGATTACAGAAAAATATACAAACTTATTTCCTTTTATTCAGAATATTTCACATAATTATATTAAAAGTGTTTCCACTGTGCAGCTAGTGGGGTTATTTTCATTTTATTGTGCAGCATTGACTTTCAATGTCAGAGGGAGGAAAATAGAATGATCTTTCTTGGGAGAGAGTGCTAGGAAAATCTGAAGATGAAAAGGATGCCCTAGAGGATATTTATGAATCCTGGTAAATATTGGATGAGATGATTTCTCAGGTCCCTTTAAACTCAGTTATTTTATCATTCTACAGGTTTTCATGACATTCTCTCTTTTTCAAGCATCCTCTTCAGAGCAGCTTTGACTTCTTTATTCCTCAGACTATAGATCAGGGGGTTGAGCATGGGATTGAAAAGGCTGTGAAACAGGAGGAGATATTTCTTCTGCTCCTTGGGGTTCCCATATCTGGGCCCAACATACATTATAATGGCTGTGCCATAAAAGAGTCCAACCACACAGAGATGGGATGAACAGGTGGAGAAGGCTTTTCTTTGACCTTCCCCAGACTGGATTCTAAGGATGGCACAGAGGATGCACATATATGAGATTACAATTGAGGAGAGGGGTCCCACTAGCACAGAAATTGCTCCAGCCAATACCACAATCTCATTGATGTGTGTATCTACACAGGCAAGCTTGAGGACAGCTATAATTTCACAGAAAAAGTGGTTAACTTTCTGGGGTCCACAGAAGGGCAATGGTATGAGTAACACTAGATGTACTAGGGCCAGGAAGACTCCTAAAATCCAGGAAGTCAATGCCAGGGTGATGCAGACCCTCCAGCTCATGATGGCAGAATATCGGAGGGGGTGGCAGATGGCCACAAACCGATCATAGGACATCACCACCAGAACAAGACATTCAGTATGAGCAAAAGTCAAGAAAAGAAAGGTCTGTGTCAAGCAGCCAGCAAAGGAGATGGGCTTGTCTGGCTTCAGGAGGTTCACCAGCATCTGGGGCACGGTGTTGCAGGCATAGGCTATGTCGACGACGGCCAGGTGGGAGAGGAAGAAGTACATGGGGGTGTGCAGTCGGGAGTCCAGCCAGATGAGCTCCAGGATGATGCTGTTCCCCAGCAGGGTGAAGACAAAGAAGAGGGAGAAGAGCCCAAAGAGAAGCATCTGAATCCCTGGGCTGAGGGGAAATCCCAGTAGGATGAACTCTGTGACAGAGGTCTGATTTCCCCCCATTTGCCTGTGAAAGAGATAATGGAGCTCACCAAGTCTGAATGCCTGAGGGAAGTGTTTAAACATGATAGGTCTGTGTGTGTCATTTATTTCCTAAGAAAACATCTTCAATGAGATTTTTGTCCCATTTGTCACTTACTAAGTGGAAACTATGCATTCCAAATGACACAGAAGGAAAATTTTTTCACTGCAATAAGCTAAATCCTAGCATGCTATTACAGTCTTCAGTAAGTCTTGTGTTTATTGACCAACTTTCACCACAGTTCAAAATGTTAATAATACTTAAATTGCCTTCATAGGCCTGGGCACTTCCTTCAGTTTGTAATGATTCTATCAAAGGTTTGCCCATGTGTGTTCCTGGATGGCGATATACATATATCCATATGTGCGAATGTGTGCTGCTATCTCAAGGATCTATAAAATGAGGATGGGAAGAAGGGTAAGGTGCATGTCAGTGATTCTTCCCTCAGGTTTTCTCATGAATTTGTTCCTTCAATATATTAATTATTTGTAAGCCTTGTGATCTTTACTGAGAGCATAATCTTGAATGAAATAAGAGAATGGCAGGCTTTTTGTCACAAATTTGGCTAGATTTCAAATGGAGACCTTTGTCTTTCGACTTCCGCACCTACAGATGTTCTCTTTTGATTGTGCTATCTCATCATCAGGATATTACACCTGTCACCCCTCTTATACTCTGTTATATTTAAATTCTGTATCTATCTTCCTGCCTACCTACCTATCTAGTTTTTCCCAAATATTTTGCCATCTCCCACAGTAAGAAATACTACTAGGTACATACATGCATTAGTATATATATCCTTGAGTCCTTATTATGTGCAGTGTATTTTCTATATTATTGTATTCTATTTTTTTTTAAGATTTTATTTATTTATTTGAGAGAGAGAGAATGAGAGAGAGCACATGAGAGGGGGGAGGGTCAGAGGGAGAAGCAGACTCCCTGCCGAGCAGGGAGCCCGATGTGGGACTCGATCCCGGGACTCCAGGATCTTGACCTGAGCCGAAGGCAGTCGCTTAACCAACTGAGCCACCCAGGTGCCCTATTGTATTCTATTTAATTAGTAAAAATGTTGTTGAATGATTTCAGGGTGGGTCATAGCCTGGGACTTAACAAGTACTGATCCCTATCCAAGTCTAGAGCAAGAGCCCTAACTAGGGACTCACATTCATAAAATCATTAGCATATTTTATAGCTTAACTCTATGTAAAAAAATTATTTATCATGAATCTTCAGGTTTTTGTGGCTTATCAAATTTTAAAAGAATCTTTCTGTAACAGAGTGGGTACTCTGAAGTTTGAATCATTGTAGCTTTTAAGCCATTGCTTCTGTTTTGCCTGAGTCTGTATCTTTCTTTAGTCCAGAGTCCATCTGAATTTCACTAAAATAAGAATCCTAGAAGAATTCATAATTGAGTTCCTATCAGTTTCCCATTCAACTTTTCTGTTAAGTTAGTATTTGAAAGATTTCATAAACAAAAGCAACTAATCTTTTGCCCTGTTTCAAAGGCAGAATCAGAATTCATAGTAGAAATTATTGAAGGATGATTTTATCTTAGTTCAAAAAATAGCTGTAACAATTGGAATCACCTCCTTGAAAACTGGTTGTTTTATTGGAGTTGAACTTTAGGTCAGTGAATGTTTTAAATCAGAAATTGACTAACCATCTATTTAAGACAGGATTCCTGTGTTGAACCAGAAGAATGCCAAGGTCCCTTCCAACTATAGGATTCACTGGCCCTAACTGTTTAGAAAAGTGTTAGTCATATTCAGTTCAACTTTCTTGCAATATCTGGAGCCAATGAAGATCACAATGCTATTTCTAAAATTTCATATGATGAAGGCACACAATAAACCAAAGTGGAAGGACCAGTGAGTACCTCATCTTCCTCCTACCTGCAAATAGCTAAAAGACAAAATACAAAATCCACAGATATTTACTAAACATACTCTATGTCCTGCTTCATGTCTCAGCTGAGGGTATATAAGACAGTTCATATCTGCTGGTGTATATAACCTGGTTGGAATGACAGCACTGTTAAAAGGATTCACAAAGATGATAATTCTTATATTTAAATAAATCACCACAAGAAATTTCATATTTTAAAAATAAAACTTTCAGGACACCCCTCTTCTGTAACAAATTCCTTTTTTGGTCAATCAAACCCATTATTTCATGAAAATACCATGAGGCAATAGAAAGGTTTGTAAGCAAACCTCTTCAAACAGCTATGTTATAATTTAAACAAGAAATTCAACACTAAATTCAGGAGAGTAAATAGTACATATTAGGTGTATCTAAAAGGGAAGATAACTTTTAAATCATCCTGTTAGCTAAATTTGGCATTGACAGACACTAACAATTAATTTTGTATTGTGATTGTTCATTACAGCCTGTCTGATGTTGTACAGTGAACAAAGACTAGATAATACACTTATCTCAGATTTACAGCTAAAAATGAGGAGACCAGCTGGATAGAAGTTGGGTGAAGTGCAAGTATACCAATAAAGTAAACGGCATCTGTACGTTAGTGTTGAAATTACTTTCTTCCAATGATCTCTTGGAAGAAAAACTTTCTCAACAGAGGCAATGGGATTTCTTTCAGAAGAGAGCATTTTATTCTCTGCTCAGCTCACCCACCTCTCAAGATGCTTCTGAGTGTTTGGTGTCGGGGGAGAGATGAAGACCCATCCTGCACACCGTCATCTGCTTCTGGGGAAGAGGGGCTCTCACTGTACTTAGCTCTGGTTTTCTTAGAGGGACATTCATGACAAAATGCTGCTGATGATGATTTCTTCACTCACTATGGAGTCCATGATCCTAAATGTAAGAAGCATTAGAATGTCTTCCAGGCTCCTTTATATAGCACAATTAACAGAACCTTGGATTTATTTCGGTTTCAAAAACTCCAACACCCCCCCCCACCTACTAGCCCCCCAAATAGATTACGTGGTATTTAGGGCAGATGAAACTCATATATTTTTCCCATGCTCTCTGGTGTTGGCTAAGTTTTATACCACACCTGACCCAACTGACCATGCATCCTATTTTTTTCATCAAGTCACCACAAGGAATGCAATTTATAAAGTAAGACCAGGTAGCAGGACCTATAGAAGCTATGGGGAACATGGTAAAGAGTCAGGAAATAGGATAAGGTATCCCAATGGGACTTGTTAAATCCTGTTTTGTAGAATTTAACTGGAGTGCAGAAAGGCAAGGAAAATTCTCAGCAGGAAACAATCTCTATTTTTTAGTTTCTGGAGATTGTGAGCTCAAGGAGGTGGAAAGACCAAGGCTCCCCTAGGTCTGTCGCTACTATATTTTCTCTTCTTCCTAAAATGGCAGAATACAACGGAATCCATTTGATGGTGGCTTTGTGACTTAAATTTCTTTTGTTCTTTTATCTAAATCTATTCTTATACTCAAATATAAAAGAAGTAGAATTTCCTAAGTTAAAGTTATTTTAGTGTACATGCCAACCAAGAAAATTATGGACAGACCAATTGTTTTTTTACCCTGAGAGCACTGACCTGCAGTAGATCTGAAATGGGCTTTTCTCCATCACACCTGTTCAGGGAGAGGCTTATTGGTGACTGACGTCCAGATTTGTACCCTGACATGTCAGAAAGATGCTACCCTCTCATAATGATAATGTCCAAGGGCCTCTGGTGCCTACAGAGAAACAGTCACCATTACCTGTATGTCGTTCATGGTCCAATTTATTAAACATATAAACCTACCATATTTCCTCCTCTTCTAATTCTACTAGCATATAAGGCTCCTATTTTTTCTCAAAAAAATTTTTTGCCTAATATTCTATTTTATCTGAAAAATATCTTTTGTTTGATATTGAAAATGCTGTGCTCACTTTACTAATTATTTAAGATTTTTGTATTTATTTCACCTTTTGAGATTTATTCAATAAATTACTTTTTTTCTACTATCCTTTTCTAGTTTTGTCATCAATGTTGTATTAGCCTTGTAAAATGAACTGGATAGTTGTCCCTCTTTTTCTGTTCCCAAAAAGGTTTTACATAATAAGAAAATTAGCCATTTCTTGAAGATTGGTAAAATTTGCCTTTAAAACTATTTGACTTAGGGGCACCTGGGTGGCTCAGTCGGTTAAGCGGCTGCCTTCAGCTCAGGTCATGATCCCAGGGTCCTGGGATCGAGCCGCGCATCGGGCTCCCTGCTCAGCGGGAAGCCCGCTTCTCCCTCTCCCACTCCCCCTTGCTTGTGTTCCCTCTCTCACTGTGTATCTCTCTGTCAAATAAATAAATAAAATCATTAAAAAAAAAAAACTATTTGACTTAGTGTTCACTGATTGTAGGATAATTTTGGTCATTGATTCAATTTTTTTGAATATTTATTGTTCAGATTTTCTATTTCTACATAAGGAAGTTTTGGTAATATTTCTAATTTTAAAATTTATTGAAATAAATTTTGTTCACAGAATTCTGTTTTTAAATCTCTACTTTTTTGGTTATATAATGTATTATTCCTAACATTGTATATGTAGATCTTTTCTCTCTTTTTTCTCACAGCCTTATGTATTTATTGGTATTTGTAAAAAGAACTAGGTTTATATTTTAATGATCTTCAAAATTATTTATTTTCATCATTAAAGTTTGCTCTTTAAACTATATCTTATGTTTATTTTAATTCTCTTTTTTAAAAGATTTATTTATTTGAGAGAGAGTGAGAGAGAGAGAGCATGAGATGGGGGAGGGTTCGAGGGAGAAGCAGACTCCTCACTGAGCAGGGAGCCTGATGCGGGGCTCAATCCTGGGACTCTAGGATCATGACCTGAGCCGAAGGCAGATGCTTAACCGATTAAGCCAGCCAGGTGCCCCTGTTTATTTTAATTCTTGATCATCTTCCTGAGTTGATTATTGAACTTACTTTTTGTGTCTTTTTTTTAATAAATGTAACCTGAGATATAAATTTGCTTTTTTTTTTTTTTTTTTTTTTACCATTTTAGCTATGTATCTCAAGTGTGGCAATTAGAACTTTCATCATTAACTTCATTTCTAAAACACAAATGATGTTGAAGTACATTTTTAGGTTTCCAAATATTTGAATTACCTTTTATTATTAATTTTAAATGTATTATCACTGTGGTAAAATAATGAATCCTTGTGATATTTTTCTTTGAAAATTGGAGAGGTTTTGTTGCTTTGTATATATTCAAATTTTGCAATTTTTATATAATTTGCATGTAATATATATTCTCTATTTCTTTTTTTTAAGATTTTGTTTGTTTTGAGAGAGAGAGCAAGTATGAATGGGGGGAGGGGCACAGGCAGAGGGAAAGAGAATCTCAAGCCAACTCCATGCTGAGCCCGGAGTCCAACGCAGGGCTCGATTTCACAACACTGAGATCATGACTTGAGCCAAAATTAGGTGTCAGATGCTTAACTGACTGAGCCATCCAGGTGCCCCTCTCGATTTCTTGGGTGTAGGATTCTTTATGTATTAGATCAAGCTTGTTAATTCTGTTTTTCAGAACCTATTTCTAATTTTTTTCAGTATTATCACTTTGTTTCTGAGAACATTTTGTTAAATGCCCCACTACCAAGTTGGATTTAACAACTTTTCATGATAATTCTCTGGGTTTTCTTCCCCTAATTCTATACTGTAGCTATGTTGTCACATACATACATATTTATGATTGTTACATCTTCTTAATAGCCTATTACCTGAATTTGTATATAGTAACTCTCTCTATACTAATTAATGTTTTCTGCCTTATATAAACATAAATGTAAATATCTGCCTAGTATTTACATTGTTGCTTCAATTTATCACATATTTGCACAGGATATGTTCTTCAATACACTTATTTCTAGGTTTTCTTTGTGACTGTGTTTTAGTTGCTCTTGCAAACAATATACAGCTATATTTTATGGGTTTGAAAATATCAGTGTGAAAATAGGAGGATGTAATTCTATTTTCATTCAATGTAAATATTGAGATAACTAGACTACCATTTCTGTTTTCTGTTTAACACTCTTCTTCTTGACCTTTATGTTTCTTTCTTCTGTTCCCTTTATAAAGAGATACTATACCATTGTCTGACCTGGTGCCCCCCCCCCTTTTTTTTACTTGATTGTTCTGTCTTCCCTTAGTGAACAAAATTCCTAAATGTCTTGGGCATTTTCACTCATGGGTATAGGTAACACACACCACACCTATAATTACTGGATCACCTTGAAACACATCAGGTAATTTTAGAAATATTACAGAGTAATTTTCTGTTCTTTAACTCTCATACCTGCCCAGATATTTTATGTAATAACTTGTATAGCTGTCCCAAATTTCAGAGTGCTTTTCAAACCTCTCTTTGAATCAGATGGGAATCCCACAGGAAAAGAGAAGTCATACAGATTTTTCAATAGAGATTTTAATGTAACAAAATGGTTAAAGTGACGTTGCAGAATTTCAACAGTAAAAATGGAGCTCTGTGATACACAGATAGGAGTTGAGTGAAGCAGCCACCATCCCTAAGACTAAGACCTAGAGCAGAGTTTGGCGTAGTTACAAACTAGAAGGTCAGAGGAGTCAGGGTTCAGACTTTACCTCTGAGGGGGAGGTGCTCCCCAGCTTGCACTGTTGCCCTCCAGGGGGAGGAAGGAGGCTCATTCTGGGAAAGTTGGAAAATAAAGACTGGAGTGACAGGCACCAGCAGCCACTGGCAATGTATAGGGTGGTTGAGCAATCCTGACAAGACCAGCAAGCAAACAGGAAGGAGCAAGTCCCTTTACCCCTTGTCCCAGCTCCCAGTGTCCTTTAGAGCTCCCTTCCCACACAGCACAAGCAACTGTAAGCCACTGAAATCTACAATCCAAATGCCCCAGTGTGGTGAGTCTCAACTGTAAGCGTGGGTACAATATGCTGGGGTATTCAAGTTTGTCAATAAAGAACAAGCTTCTACATCACTCCTATTGAGAATTAATTAAGGGAGAGAGACAAGAGCTATTGAAGAAAGACTAAGTGGAGAATGTGATTTAGATGTGGTACTCACGGGGCGCCTGGGTGGCTCAGTCAGTTAAGCATCTGCCTTTGGCTCAGGTCGTGATCTCAGGCTCCTGGGATCGAGCCCCACACTGGGCTCCCTGCTCAGTGGGGAGTCTGCTTCTCCCTCTCCCTCCACCCCTCCCCCCTGCTTGTGCTCTCTCTCTCTCTCAAATGAATAAATAAAATCTTTTTTTTAAAAAAAAAAAGATGTGCTACCCAAATAGATTTATTAACTGTTACTCTGAACAGAACCCACTGTCAAGACACAGGAAACATTATAAAACAACTGGCCTTCCTTACAAGACTTACAACACGGGGTGGGGAAGAGGAGAATGTGTGCTTCGTGTTGATAGTTGACACCCAGAGGGAAGGAGAGAGGAAGATGGGAAGCCAAGCACAGTTGTGTCTCAGAAGCTGACAATCAGGAATCTCCTCCATGTTGATTTCTCCAAGGAAAAGGTAGTTATTCCCTGCTCACCTCCATCATACACAATTATCCCCAACCCAAACATTACCCAACACTCTAAAAAAGTACTGTACCCTAAGTACTGTATTGTCGTTTCTGGACTAGCTTCCACTTAAGGTCAGTAAACGAGAGTTGACATCTTATACATACGGTAGTCTTCCTGCCTGATAACGATGTTCATTGTCACAAGGACTCTCTGACAGAATCAATCAGGACCCCCAGGAGACTCACAGTCTTATTAATGTTTTGTTCTTTCATGAAATGTTACCCAATTTATATACAAAGTGAATGCTAATCCTATTCTACAATACTGATATTTTAAGTGTGTTAAACTCCAGTTAGTAACTGAGTTAAAAAATTAACATTATAATGATAAAAAGATAACCTTATGATTATGATTAGCTTTCCTGTCATACAAAGCTTTTTTTTTTTTTTTAAGTATAACGGACACACAGCGTTACATTAGTTTTAGGGGTACAACATAGTGATTCCACAACTCTATTCCTTATGCCATGCTCACCACAAACGTAGCCACCATCTGTCACCATACAATGCCATTACAATACCACCGACTATATTCCCTAAAGGAGGCAAGATCATATAAAATTTTTTGAAAAATCTTCAAAGCAGCAAAATTTTATAATTACTAAATGTAGTCCTACCAAAAATCCTTCACCATGGGCTTCTTTATCTCAGTCATCATTATTATTTTCAACAGCCTTTCTCATAATTACATTATCATGGAGCTATTCCCATTGGAAAAGTACCCCACTTCATAATCTGCAGAAGGAAAACACTGACATCAGCTGACAGGTTCCCCACTCTCAAGAGCTTCAGAAGGACAAAATTATTCGAAGTAAGAGTCACTAGGAATCTTTCTGCTCTATGTTAGACTAGTTCCACATGGCTTACATTTCTGCTGTTTATTAATAGTTTCCAGAGTGACTTCCTTTCTTTACATGCAATTGTCAACACAAATTTACCACAGAGAGAAAATTCTAATATAAAAAGAAAATAGAGTTTTATTAGAACCCAAGGTAGGACAGCCCAAGGGAAGCAATCTTCACAGGGAAGAAAGTGCTCCAGAGAATGAATGGTTTTTACAGGGTTATATCCTTTTTTATGTCTTGTAAAAGCTCAAAAAATTATGCATTTGTCATATAGGCAGGAATCATGAGTTTTAACATCAAGGAATGCAGGGAGTAGGAGCATTGATCAATATCTCAAGGACAAGATGGCTTTCCTTGAGGCTATTCATTCACAAAGCCAGTGTACAATGCATGCTTGGCAGGCCATAAGTCAGGATTTGGGTTTGAACAAAGTTTATGGACAATCTTACCGATTTACAAAGAAAAAGAGTTTTTCTTTCATCACTATTGGAAACACGAGGTGGCCTGTAATTTTTGTCCTATCAAAGAAGAAAGGATGAGAATTATCTGTGTCTGACCTCATTATATTTGCTGTGGTCTAAAGGGGTTCTGCACCCAACTCCACTGTGTGTATTGGGGGATCCCCCCCACACATGCAACGATTCTCTAGACACCAGCCAGGCGTTCTACAGTTCAACCCAGATGTGACAGTATCTACCCTGAGATTGTGTCAGATTTCACAGATTTAGCATTCTGCCCCCACAAGGTTGCCCCCCATTTTGGATGCCAATCACAAGCCTTATCTGGGCTTCTGACCTCCCGGCTACAGACCAGAAGTTCCCACTACTGCCTCCTTGGCCTGCAGATGACAATCACAAGTCCATGTCATTACCTGTGTGCTTCTCACCAACTGGCTATAAATCCTAGGTTCCTGTGACACCATCATTGGGTTTGCTTAATTTTCCAGAGCGGCTCACAGAACTCAGGAAACCGGTTTACTCACTTCTGATTTCTTACAGAAAGGATGCAAATCAATAGCTAGATGAACAGAGACACATAGGGTGAGGCCCTGATCAGAGGACCCAGACATGGAAGAGTTCTGGTTCCCCAGCCTGGAAGCTCTCTGAACCCCGTCCTTTTGGGTTTTTTTTTTTTTTTTTAAAGATTTTATTTATTTATTTGACAGAGAGAGAGACACAGCGAAAGAGGGAACACAAGCAGGGGGAGTGGGAGAGGGAGAAGCAGGCTTCCCACAGAGCAGGGAGCCTGATGCGGGGCTCGATCCCAGGACCCTGGGACCATGACCTGAGCCGAAGGCAGACGCTTAACAACTGAGCCACCCAGGTGCCCCGTCCTTTTGGGTTTTAATGGAGGCTTCATTCCACAGGCATGACTGATTAAACCATTAGGCATCGGTGATGGATCCAACTTCCAGCCCCTCTGGTTCCCCTGGCAACCAGCCCCCACCTTAGGTGCTTTCCAAAAGTCACCTCATTAACATAAAGACAGCTGTGGTGGAAGGGGGCTTGTTATGAATAACAAGACACCCATTTCACCTTTATGGCTCCAAAGTAATTTCAGGAACTGAGGACAAGAGACTGAATGTTATAGTAAAAGATGTTCCCATTGCTCTTATCCTTCAGGAAATTACAAAAGTTTTGGGACCTGTGAGCCAGGAAGCATGGATGAAGACCAAACATATTTCTTAAAAATCACAACATCACAGATCAATATCTCACTTATTAAATACTCATTGGGCTGAAAGAGAAATCCTACCAGGAAAATCATAGGTCCTCCAGAATCTGATTCATTTTTTAAACTGGGTCATCTTTTAGGATTCCAGAATATGTTCATCCTGTTTATGGACCATCTTTCTAAGCAACTTGCCATTCTCAAAAATCTCTCTCACTCACTCTCTCTCAAATAAATAAATAAAATCTTAAAAAAAAAAAAAAAGCTCCCAGGTGATTCCCAAGGTCAGCCAAGGACAAGGACCATTTCTTGTGATTATCTTTTTCTTTTCTTTTTTTCTCTTCCTTGGACTATGCCTTTTCTTTCATTCCTTCAAAAATTCCCATTTCAACACCTGGTTTTCTGTAGGTTTATAAACCACACTGATAGATTCTGTTGCTTATCTAGCAGATTAAGAGAGAACAGCATATTTTCTTTTAGAATCATTAATTTTGTTCTATTCGGGCTCAGTCTTCTGGAAATTTCTTGATAACACTAACTGGGTGCTAATCCATTCAAGGCAAGGGCTGAATGTTGTCAATACTATTGTTCTCATGGTTAACAACAGTATTATTCTGAAATGAAAGGCAAAATCCTCAGTCACAAACTGAACACCTTCAAAGAAAAATACAACTCCTTGTTGTGGGGTCGTCAAGCCCAGCGGCCAAGAAAGAATTCTTGAGACATTTTGCAGTGCAACTTTGTAAACTTATTTAAGTAGCATGGGGACAGGACCCATGAGCAATAAGAGCTTCACTTTTGCTGTATGAAGCTGGTGGTTATATGATTAGTGTTTAAGGGGACATGCAGGGAGTATTAGATCATAAACTCCTCAAATTTCTACTCGTAAAACTACTTTTGCACGATTTCTCTGGTGCTTATCATTCAGCTGGATATTAACTAGCGGTGAGATGTACAGGCAGTCATGAGTCCCTTGAAGAATGTAGCAACCAGTATGTATTTGATCCTTATCAGAACTATGCAGGCTATAGGTCAGCCTTCTGGGCTAACGGTGAACATTTTTCTGTTTCTATCCCTCATCACTCCTCAAAACTGTGCTTATTCTGCCTCTTCAGGTAAAGATCACCCCATTTGACACCCTCACTAGCATATTTTGTGATAATTAATTCATATATCAGGACCCATAGCACAGAGGCTGCCCCAGTGGTCTGGCCCACGTTGAAAATTAAACCTAAGT
The DNA here is from genome assembly GCF_002201575.2 of Neomonachus schauinslandi. Classification (NCBI taxonomy): domain Eukaryota; kingdom Metazoa; phylum Chordata; class Mammalia; order Carnivora; family Phocidae; genus Neomonachus; species Neomonachus schauinslandi. The sequence goes on along the minus strand of NC_058414.1, from coordinate 94,747,295 downwards.
CCTGCACTTGCAGGAAACACCTGCAGAGGAATCCTAACATGCACCAATCACAATCCAACTCAGCTAGCTTACTTTACTCTAGAACATCAGACCTGCTGGCCATATCAGGAAATCCCCAACCTCCTAGCTAGCTGTGCCCATTTCCAAGGTGCCTCTTCTAACGCTCCTGTGAAACTGGCTCTTGCCTCAAATCCTTTGGGAACAGTCCTCTGTGGCGAGTGAGGCACTGCACTGCTGGGGTCAGGATTACTGGGGTCAGGGCAGCCGAGCTGCACAGACACTGATCTGACCCAGTTGGCAACAGAATTCAGGAGCTTTGTGCACCAGAACAGTGGTCCTTGTCTGTGGCTAGAAGTCCATGGCATCACTGCAGGGTGGGTACACTTCGAAGTCACTACAACCACCTAATGAGGTGAGGTTTCAGAGGCAGCAAAGATGATCTACCTTTAAATTTTTTTAAAAAGACTTTGTTTATTTATTTGAGAGAGAGAGCACAAGTGGGGGGTGGCATAGGGAAAGGGAGAAGCAGACTCCCCACTGAGCAGGGAACCTGATGTGGGGCTCGATCTTGATCCCAGCACTCTGGGATCATGACCTGAGCCAAATGCAGATGCTTAACCAACTGAGCCACCCAAGCACCCCTTTAAATTTTTAACACACACGTTAATTCTAAATTTTTCTAATGAAGTCTACAATTATTCAAGATTTTCATCTTCTTGCTAGCCATGACGAGGGACTTCTTTTGATTTAATGACTCACTGGTATTACTTAATCAAACTTTCATTGCTGATAAGCATTTCCTTTTTCCTTGTCTCATATAAAAAGCTGTTTTGTCTACATTAACAGCTACATTTACTAACATGTTTTAGCAACTTGTGTGCTCGGCATGTTTTCCTTACATCATATACTTTCACTTCAAAAAAGATCCAAGTACATCGGTTTAGAGTTCTTCCACTGAAGGCCTGTGGGGGATACATTTTGGTAGGCTTTATCTCATAAGATTTCCTCTCGTTTGGTTCTCTTATTCCTGAATGAATTTTTGGCTAAGTGTAAAATCGTAGAGTGATGCCTCCCCCCATCATTTTGAATGTTCTCTTCTGGCATCTGTTTTGCTGAGGAGAAGTCCGCTGTTACTTCACCGTATCTACATTCCAGTGTCATTGGGGAAAGATGCGATAACATCTGGGAAGCACCCAGCAGACTCCTGTCACCCTCAGCCCTCTGGAAACTGTGACTAACATTAAAAGAATATATATAAAAAGAAGTCATAACAACAAAATATAATCTGTTTATTAAAGTCCTGTAACTCAAATATTGAAACAATTAAGAGTAGTCTCTCATACACTCAGGCATTTTCTTTAATTTCTTAACAAAATACAGTTTTTGGTTTTGTTTTCTGTTTTTGAATCAGAGCCTCTCCTGAGACCTGCTGGCGGACATCTCTTTATAACTCATCTATCCCAGTTATCTTGGCAAAAGCTCGGTCTTTCTGGTCTATGTTGTCTCAAGTATTTTTTGAACTGACATAAAAGTGAATGCAATCCCCTGATTTTTCTAATGGGTCCTTGTAGAAACATTCTGAATCCAAACCTATGGCTTATATTTTCTGTGAGACACATTATCCTATATTTGCCTCTTCTTCTTCCCTCTTTGGATTTTAACCTTAATTTAAGGTATACATATTTTAGTGAATAATAATTTTCTAAGTATAGTTAAAACATCATTTTTATGAAAATATTGCTTGTTTTTTTTCTACTTTTAAAATAGGTCCCACAGTAGCGCCACAGTGCTTATTGTTACATTTAGAGCTAATATTTTTTTAATTCAAATTATTGTTTTTGGTGGGGGGAGAGGGGAGGAAGGTCAGGGGGTAAAGAGGGAGGGAGCAGAACAAGCAGAGCGGTACTGAGCAAGCAATGTCCTGATACTGTGGAGATAAGGAGACTCAGATAATGGCCAGAGACAAAATGTGTTTCCTAAGTTAACTAATGAGTAGAATAGTCAAGGAGATGAATAGTCAGCATCAAGGCTTTTTGAGAAGCAAAAGGAAAATCATGCATTAGGAGAGAGATGGAAGGCAAAGGTTTCCCTGGTGCATCTTAATTTCATGGAAGAAGAAAAATGGGGACTGATATTGATACATGAGAGGATGTGAAAAAATAGATCTACAGAACATGGATTATAATATATAATCACATAAATCATACACCTGAATGGCACACGAGCCTACCAGAGAGGAATAGAATTCAAAAGATGACATACTTAACATGTTAAAGAAATCACTGTTGTCATACTCTTTTGGCCACTTAGTTCCCAAACTTGTGTTAAAAAGAAAAAAAAAATTACTCTTCCTCATCATTCTGACCACTTGGGCCCAAAATAAGTGATCAATATTGCCTGGAACAGATGCTCTTGGAATTTTGTTGAGGTTCCTACAAGTCTTTACCGGACTTTGTCATGTTAGTGGTTCTAAACATGAGTCTACATCATTATGTTAAGCTACTGGCCTCCCTTCATGTCTTCCTTTTACAAGATTTTCTTACTCTTGTGATATATTTTCTTAAGATTTTATTTATTTGAGAGCGAGAGAGAGAAAGAACACAGAGGGCGAGAGCACAGAGGGAGAGGGAGAAGCAGACTCGCCACTGAGCAGGGAGCCCGATGCGGGGCTCAATCCCAGAACCCTGAGATCATGACCTGAGCCGAAGGCAGATGCTTAACTGACTGAGCCACCCAGGTCCCCCTACTCTTGTGATATTTTATGCCATCATCCTAACGGTCAATTATTACCTACACCTGGCTTTGTAATCTGAACACTGGAAAAGGAAACTCTCCCGAATAACTGACTCTCATATTTATTCTAAACACAAACTCACTTAAATTAAATGGAGCAGAATTAAATAAAAAGAAACAAAGATCCTGATATTTCTCTGCCTCTCATATACATATAAAGAATCCATAAAATTAAACTTTACTTTTCACAGAAATAGATTCCTTGGGCTCAGATTTAGATAACTTTTCAGAACTAATGTCATCATCCTTAGACTTGAAATTCCTTAGTGCATTTCCAAGGAGGGGACTGCGTAACAAGGTCAGTATTTATCCTCTTATTAGAGGTGCACTATTGTACAGAATATATTATGGCATTATTAGCATATACTTACAGCAATAAGGGAGATGGAAATCTTAAGGGAGATGGGAGAGAAAAAAAGCCTCAAAAGGAAAGAAACTGGATCTTAGGTAGCGCTGGGACCTGGCCAGAGGAGTCCATGACTCTGCTCAGTGCTTCACCAGTACACAATTCTTCTTGTATGGCCTGTGCTTTGTGGTCTGGATGTACCCCATATCTAGGGACAGAATCTGATCAATATATATTTTTAATATTGAAAATCTGAGACATTAGATTCTTAAAGCATTTCTATTACCTTTCCTCCAAATCTCATTGAAAACAGGTCTTCCGCCTTTAAGACTGTCCCTGGCATCCCTCACATTGATCTCTCCTTCCACAGCGCTCTCCTCAGGGCACCCTTGACCTCCGCGTTCCTCAGGCTGTAGATCAGTGGGTTCAGCATAGGGTTGAAAGGGCTATAAAACAGGGAAAGCATCTTCTGCTGCTCCTCAGGGTGGTGGGATTTGGGGGCCACGTACACGACAATGGCACTGCCAAAGAAGAGCCCCACCACACAGAGGTGGGAGGAACAGGTAGAGAAGGCCTTTCTGCGGCCCTCCCGGGACCGGATCCTCAGGATGGCAAACAGGATGCGTGAGTAGGACACCAGCACCAAGCAGAGGGCCCGACTAAGATCAACATCCAGGCAACAAAGATGACCACGTGGTTGAGCCAGGTGTCAGCACAGGCAGCTTGAGGACAGACAGGATTTCACAGAAGAAGTGGTTGATTTCATGAGGCCACAGAAGGGCAGCCTCAGGATGAGAACCACATGGACCAGGGCCAGCAGGGAGCCACATGCCCAGGAAGTCACCACCAGGGTGATGCAGACCCTCCAGCTCATGATGACAGAGTAATGTAGGGGTGGCAGATCACCACGTACCGATCATAGGACATCATTACTAAGATGAGACACTCAGTGTGAGCAAAAGCCATGTATAAAAACGTCTGCATTATGCATGGGACAAAGGAGATAGTTTTTTCCTTGTTGAGGAGGTTTGCCAGCATCTTTGGGACATTATTTGAAGCATAGGCTATGTCGACGATGGCCAGGTGGAAGAGGAAGAAGTACATGGGGGTGTGCAGTCGGGAATCCAGCCAGATGAGCCCCAGGATGATGCTGTTCCCCAGCAGGGTGAAGGCATAGAACAGGGAGAAGAGCCCAAAGAGGAACACCTGCAGCTTTGGGCTGAGCGGGAATCCCAGGAGAATGAATTCTGTGACCCATGTTTGATTTTCCGTCATTCCCTGGCAGCAGTATCTGTATCAGTTGCTGCTGCTGCAGTAGGCTGTGTGCTGAGGAGCAAACGCAGGTCTGGGTTAGTTCTCAAACAGAAAGAGGGGGTTTAAAGTATATCCTGTGTGTTACGTCAGCTGGCGATCCTTTTCAGAGCCATTACGTCAAATCCTTTAATCCACAGAAAAAAGGAAAGAAAATTATTCAAGTAGTGTAAGTGAGCACAAGGTTGCATGTACTATTTTGATGTCTACAGAGTTTTATTTAACTTTGATCACAAGACCCTTATTTTTACTATCATGATGGCAGTCACATAATAATTTATTTTCCAGAATGACAAATTATTTCATTTGGGGGAAAGTCCCATAGCCATATTCTCATATATGTTTACTTCTAATTGATTTAGTTTTCAAATTTTGTTCCCATTTTTTTTTATCATTTGTTTTGCTTTTATTTTATAACTTGCGGAGTACATTGCACATAGCAGGTGCTCAATAAATGGTAGAGTAAATAAATGAATGAATGAATTAAGGAATAAGATTTATAAATGTAACCTCAAAGAGATCTGTTTCCCTCTCTGTTCACTAGCTTTAGGGCTTTAGCAAATGAAGTTGGCACTAACTTTTTTACTTCCTGATGCTACACAGGGAAATCTGACTGTTTCCCTTTTAAGCACGAACAGAGCAACATCACTATTCTGGTCAGCATTCATAGAAGTAATTTATGGTATAGGGTCAGGGCAAGTGGTTATCATGTGAAGACTTAACTATATAATGTTTCTATTCCTGCCGCACCCCACCCTCTTGCAGAACTGCTTCCCTGGCTCTGTGTAGATGCTATTTCTGGACCCCCCTGCATTTGGGCAGTACCTAATATAGCACCCATTTGTTGGATGGATGGATGGATGGATGGATGGATGGATGGATGGATGGATGGATGGAAGGCATTACATTAGGAATAACATCCAAAGTGCCTATCCTAGAATTTAATCAAATCTTTGACTTTTCTTTCATTTTTTCTGGCTGCCATTCCACCAACCATATGGCCACAGGGATGACAGAAAGGGAATCCTGAAATGTTCCATAGAACTGACTATATACACCTATTATATGACAACTCATGATATACTTGATCATTCTCAATATGCAGCTTATGATTCCAGCTCTGAAAATTTCAACCCTATCTTAAGACCAGAAAGCTGCCTGCCCATAAGTTGACCTTGTACCTCTTGTTCAGGATGCTAATTTCTGAAGCTCTTCCTTCCTCCAGGCCCCACCTTCTCTCAACTACCACACTTTGAAAAAGGCCCCTTACTCACTGTGATACCAGCCTTTGTCTTATCTTAGAGATAGGATTAGATTTAGAAGAAACTGCACAGAAGTCAGCAGAGATTTTGAAGGTGAGAGTTGATGATCTTGCACCCTCCAACTGTCTCTGAAAGAGAGACTTTGAGGTGCAGGGCTTGTCCCTGTTCCCTCGACACAGGCTGATGTAGGTACTGGGGCCTGCTCACCGTGAACACCAACAGTAAAGGTTTTACAGCAAGCTCGTCTTCACCCAAGCGCACCCAGATTGTCTCTGAGTATCCCTGGGGGAGAGGAGACAAGGACATACATCTCTACCAGGAGAACCAAAATTGTTTGTCTTTCTGTCTCCATTTCTCTGGGCCCTGGGGATGGACATTCAGAAGAAAAGGAGCTGGCAAATGATGACTTAATACCCAGATGAATCCATACATATGAAACTTGTGTAGTAATAAGAACAAATGTACTCCTGGGACCACAATGCAAATTATACCCCTCAAGTATTTGGATGGTGATGGGTTCCTGGATCTCTATCTTGTCCCAGATGGATTTGTGAAGCTTGGAGGAGGCAGAGCATCATCTTCATGAGACAGTGGGTTGAAAGTTGGCATTGATTTTTTTCTTTCCTCCTTAGATAATTCTAAGTTGGGTGATGGTAGATAAGGAAAACTCTTCTGTCAACCTTCCTACACTGTGCTGAGTCCTCTCCATGTAGTACCTGAGATTTGACATGGGGTGTTGGAAGTAAGGGAAAACAGACACCAAAGTAAAAGTAAAAGTGGCCTTGAAGAGGAGTCTGATAGAAGCTTTGGGATTTGGGGGCAGCACATCTTTACTGTGATACACTCGTAAAGTTCTGTGAACCTTCTAATATAATAATGACTTGGACTGAGGTGCTGACTTTAGATTCACATAATAAAACATAAACAGAGAATTTCTTGAAAATTTTTCTGATTGTCTCTCTTATGTGTGTCAGTCCTATATGTGTATGTGTGTGTATTTTCTCAATGGGCAGTTTTAGAGAGAAATATCCAAAACTCATTTATCAGATCACATTTTGTTCTTTACTTAAAAGAGGAGAAGTGAATTGTTAATGCATGAACAATGTAGTTCTCTGTTAATAAGTGAAGGAACGATATATGCCTATGGTTTCTGGCTGACAGCCTAGTCAAGGATTCAAAGCCCATGTATTTCCATGGGCAGAATAAAGAAGCTCAAGGAATAAATATCCTGAAACTTTGGAGGAGTGAAAAGTTTAGAAGTTAAAAAATACAGTGGTTAAAAAATTAACTGAAGCCTTTAAGATAAATTTATTGACTACCTGAAACTGGAGAACTAAATAAAATATATTGCCAAGAGGATTTTAAGTTTCTATATAGTATCCACATATGGATACTTTATATCCATAATTATCCACATGTAGATACTTAATAATTTAAGTCATTCTTTTATTAATGCAATCATTCAATTTACATTTACTGAGCATCTGTTATATGTGGGCACTGTCCTAGACACTGGAAAAGCAAACATTAATGAGATACTGCCTTGATATTCAAGGGCCTTACAGTCTCCCTTCAGAGTGAGCCATGCAAATAAACAATACAGGAGTTGTGACAGAAGTGTGCACAGTATACCATGGTATTGAGTAAGGGTGTACTAGATCATTCTGAAAAGGAATTGGTACAGGCTTTACCATGAATGAGATACTTAAGCATTCTTCAGGAGGATATAAGGTGTACAGGACATGCCAGGCTGTCCCCTAGGGCATAAGGAGGGAAAGGCAAAGAATGATATTGGAAAGGGAGTTCACAAACAAGCTTCTGTACCATGTCAAAGATGTCGGTCTTCATTTTGAATAAAGAGGATTATATGACGAAATATGTAGTTACAAAGATTACTTCTTGTTTAGTGTAGAAGACTTTAAAAGAATAAGATTGGAGACCACGAGGACAAGCTATCTGAAGAGCTGATGTGTTCCAGGGAGAGATAATGAGTACTTGAGTTAGGGAGATAGCCAAGGGGACAGGGAGAGAGAATGCATATGAAACACAATTATCAGTATTTAGTGATGTTGTGTATGTGCTGAGGCAAAAAACAGATCTTGGATACCTCCCAGATTTCTGGCTTATGTGGCTGTATATAGAGTGGTTTCATTCACTTATACAAAGAATACCTGGGGGAGAATTACGATAAGGGCTGAAGAAGAGTTTTTTCATAGTTTTTAATATGATATGTTTGATGGGCCTATGGCACATACAGGTGGAAGCGTCTAATAAGGAATTAACCGAATTGTTTTGGAGTTCATTAGAGATATCTAGCCCAAAGACATGGACTTGGGAATCATATGCATAAGTGATAGTTAAAGCCATGATAATGAGGAATATTTAAGGAGAGCAGTTTCAGTGAGAAGAAAGGACAAGAACATTATCTTAAGAATGGCCAATTTTTAAGAGATGGACAGAGGAAGATAAATCTCCAAAGGAGAGTGAGAAGAAAGATCAGAGAAATAGCAAATCAGAAAATAGAAAAGAAGGAAATCAGTGAGCTATGCTCTGTCTTATGCCAGGACACAAACTGAGATAGTCACTTTAATCCTATGAGTAATTCTATTTTTTAGATACAAGAAAATTCTTCTGCAGAGAGATACACTGAAGTTAATATTTATAGAAAAAATAAAGTAAGACCAAAATTACTAAGAGAAAGCCATTATTATCCTTCAAGAAAAATACGTCGCTTTTTTTGCATCATTTCCCATTTGTATTGACCCATACAAGGGTGAACATTGTGCAGTATGTAGAGAAAATTTTAATTTCCGGAGAGCCTGTTAATAAGATGTTAACCAGAAATATACTACAGTACAAATGTACAGTGACTTCCTTGTGAAAATGAGAAGTAGCTATTACCCTGTGTAAAAAAGGACTCAGCTGATAGCATATGATGCCAAGGATAAAGACGCACAGGACCAAACATTTCCAAAGTGAGAATTATAGTTCATCCTGCTAGGAATCCATCACATTCAAAAGAAGCTTCTGTTAGTACCCTGGAAGCATACCCATCCTCCAGTAACTCATCAATTAATTCCTCAACACACACAGAAAGGCTGTTGAATAGGAAAATAATGGATTTCACACCTTCTTATTTTTTTCTCCAGTTAGGGGACAAAAGTCCACATGATCTTTCATATCTCCAGAACTACAGTACAGACTCAAAAAGAAGGGGAAGGAGCGAGGACATTCTCAAACACAGAGTCAGTGTCAGATGGCCTGTGCATTAATAATACAATTTTGGGGGCGCCTGGGTGGCTCAGTCGGTTAAGCATCTGCCTTCAGCTCAGGTCATGATCCCAGGGTCCTGGGATGGAGACCCACGTTGGGCTCTGCTCTGCAGGGAGTCTGCTTCTCTCTCTGCCTGCCGCTCGCCCTACTTGTGCTCTCTCTCTCTCTCTGTGTCAAATAAATAAATAAAATCTTAAACAATACAGTTTTGAAGGATAAATTGTATATCTGTTAATTTGTTTTTTTTTTTTTTAAGAAAACCATTCAATTCTCCCTTAACCTTTCAACTATTACCCATTTTGTAGCGTGGGCTTAGGTGATAGAGAAATGTTTCTCAAAGCATGGTCCAAGGACCACCAGCATGAGAAGAGCACTTCACTCTTTATAAGAAAAAAAAGCACTTTGCAAACTCTAAAACTCAAAGTAAATGTACAGTTCTATTTTTAAAAAATCTTTTATGCATGCAAAGAACCTTAGAGAACACTGAATCCAAAGGTGTCATTTTAAAGATAAGAATACTGAAGCTAGGACAGGTATGACTGAAGGCAGATTTCAGATAAGAACCCAGGCATCTCAAATCTAGTGTATTTAAAATGAAATGTTCGGTTTTCTTCTTGACTTATCTATCACAGTAAGTTGCCTCACTACACCCCCTGCCAAGTTACGCAAGTGAGAAACAGTCATTCCTGATTCTCCTTCCTCTCCAAAAGGTATCTGAATTCTGTTCATGACAGCCCATAATCTAAGCACCACGGGGTGGTGGGGAAGGTGTATATCTGGATAGGAAGGGAGGAAGAGTTGACCCTCCTAGTATAAAGGGCCTTAAATACATACCTTCAGCATGGTTTCCATTATTAATTAGTCAAATGAAAATACTTGATCTGTGCCTTTCTTAACCTCTGTGAGGCTTTATTCTAGTTGAAGGCGGACAAAATCCACTAAACTAATGTAACGTCTCTTTAACTTGACTTCCAGCTCCTTTTCCACCTCCTGCTTAAAAATTTTCAATGTCCTCTCTTTGAACCATATAAAATCCAAATTCCCTTTGAAGGTTATGAGAGTGCTAAATGATCTGGCCCTTCCGGCTTCTCAAACTATATCTCTGGAAATCTTCCTCTTCGATCAGGGAGTTAAAGTTATACTGGACCTAGGCCAGTCCTAGATCATATCAAAATCTTGCCAGCCTCAGGGTTTTTGTGCTCGCGGGTCCCTATGCCAGGAGTGTGTTCTCAGTTTAGTTATCACTTGTCCCCTTCTCCCCTACCACACTACCATGTCTCATAGCAGCACATGCACAAGCTAAAATTTGTATGCCTTTTCATTGCTGCTTCTTTGTCTTCTCTACTAGACGCAAAGTCCCTAAGGGCAGGGACTACGTCTTGTATCATTATACTGAAAACCCCAGTGGCTTCTTATAGTAGGTGCTCATTTAATTTGCTGCATAAATACATCAACACATTTATGATAATTAGACTTATTTCATAGTGGCTAATTGAAAAGAGTTAAGAACATAATATATTAGTCAATTTGTGCTTTTTATGAAATACACATTTTTATTGAAAAAGATTACATTATTATAGCCTTAGAAAAGCAGATTTTCCTCATATGTTTGCTCATGGATCACCATTTCCATTACACTGAGCAGGACTTGTAAGATGTTCAGTTATCAAACTCCCTTTGCCTAACTTCTGTCACTGTTGAGGTTTTTTTTTTTTTTCCTTTTTTCTGATCTCCTTTTTCATTTCTTTCTCCCCCGATTATTTTCTCCTCCCTCCCTCCTTCCCTTTTCCTTGCCTTCTTCCTCCTTCCCTCCCTCTCTTCCTTTTATCTTCTCTTCTGTGTGTTCTCTTGGGCCCTTCCCCTCAACACTCTTCTCTCCTTTGAATGTAAATGATTTTCTGGCATGGTGTGAATCATAATTAAATGAAGAATGTCAAACAGGACTTGAGATAACAAGGTAACAAATAGCAAAAATCAAAGCAAACAAAAAAACAACAGCGGTAAAGCTTTCTAGCAGCCTCAGATCTTAAAGCTCCTGTGCTGACTAATTCAGGGGGCACATACCCCATGTTCCTCCTCATATCTACCCCAAGAAGGTTTAAGTATGAATAATGCATGGGCTACCTGAGTTAGGAACCCTACTGACTTAGCTATTCCTCCTCTCCCAGAAGGCCTAATTTTTCATATTAAGAGAAATCTAATCATAATTTTTGATTTGTCCTTTCCTCTTTCTTGACAAATAGCCTATAGATGCATCTTTAGTAACACAGGTAAAGAATAGGTCTTTTCAAAAAGTTCAACACTGGACTGCTTGTAACTGTATCAATGTTCCTCACTGAATATGGCTGAGCGTGAGCTAACATCCACATGAGGAGGGCTCGTGCTATAACCCATTGGTTAGTATGGAATAGTGGCCATAACACTCAAGTTTGGATTCTTTTGTAAGTTTTTTTCTTTTAAGTTGTTTTCATGCCAATCCTGGACACACGGTAGGAGTGGAAGGTGGTGGTATAAATTTATTTCCCTTCTTCTCCATGACAACTTGCATAATATATAAAACATCTGTAATACTGGTATATTAATCAAAGACTATTGGTTTATCATTGATCAAGAGAATAAGAGGGTTTCATGTTTCTATAACTAGAATGGGGATTAGTCAGAAGAAAATTCAGGAGTGCTTAGAACCTGAAGTTCAAGGCAAAGTTTCTCTTAAGCTTCTTAGGTTGAGATCTAGGTAAAATTCATATGATTTAATGATTACTGATGTGGAATTATCCCACATACAGAATCTTAAATATCCCCAAACCCTAAAGACCATGAGATGTCTCACCTACATTACTCAGTGGAGGTCAGACGTTTGAGATTTGGTGAGAATTGCCCATTACAGTGAATTCCTTGCCAGTCAATGCCCCTTTGATAAATTATTTTAAAATAAATAAAAATTGTCTAGTTTAAATTTGTATATTCTACTTAATTGTATTCTCTATCTGGACACATGTTTAATCTCTAACTATATCTAAAATCCTTGAATTGAATTCACATCTATCTCTAGAGACATAATCCTTCATCTTCTAAGAGTTCAACTGGTAATGATAATTAACACATTGGTTCACTTCCTGGTGTATATCAGGGACTGTGCCAGGAACTTTGCATACCTGCTCTCATGCAGCAATTGTTCCAAATATACCCCAAACTGAATAACTTCATGTGAATGAGAAAATTGAGACTCCAAGAAGTTAAATAACCTTGAACCCAGGTCTGTCTGATTACAAATCTCATAAATAACTTAACTACTGCCCTATTCTTTGTCTGGTATGTTGCATTTGGTAAGCCCAGGAGGACATAAATATATATACCATATGCAGGATGGTCATGACGTCTGAGTTCCCTTTGCCTTAGTGTTTATTACACAAAGCCATTTTTAAAATACTTTCAGCTTTCCTTGATTTTAAATTAACATACATGCTCGGGCGCCTGGGTGGCTCAGTTGGTTAAGCGACTGCCTTCGGCTCAGGTCATGATCCTGGAGTCCCAGGATCGAGTCCTGCATCGGGCTCCCTGCTCGGCAGGGAGTCTGCTTCTGCCTCTGACCCTCCCCCCTCTCCTGCTCTCTCTCTCTCATTCTCTCTTTCAAATAAATAAATAAAATCTTAAAAAAAAAAAATTAACATACATGCTCAAAGTAGAAGAAAATCAAATTCACCCAAAAGGCAACCATTCAGAGGTAAATTTTGTTAACATTTACTGTATTTTTTTGTCAGACTTCATGTAGTTTTAACATAGCTGAGCTCATACTCTATATAAAACTTCCTGTGCTACTATACCATTTATCATAACAATCCAGGCAATCTATCAACAAACTTAATTTTAATAGGTGTATAATACCCATTATATGAACATATCATAATTTACTTAATCATTTTTGTATACTTAGATTTTTCCATATACTAAAAATAGTATACTACTTTAAGATATTATACTAATACTATACAAGTTATAGTATATGCACATACTATAAATAGAGGAATATTTTTGTGCATAAAACTTCATTTGGGATTATTGCTTTAATTTTTAGAAATATAGTTACTAAAAAAAAAAAAAGAAATATAGTTACTGAATAAGGAGTGCCTGGGTAGCTCAGTCCGTTAAGTGTCCGAGTTCTTGATTTTGGCTCAGGTCATGATCTCAGCATCATGAGCTTGAGCCCCACTTGAGGTTCCATGCTCAGCAAGGAGTTTCCTCTAGAATTTTCAGGTTCTCTCTCTCCTTCTGCCCCTCCCCCCTGCTTTTTCTCTAAAATAAATAAATAAATCTTAGAAAAAAAAATATATATGTATACATATATACTTACTGAATGAAAGATCAGAAATATTTTCATGACTCAAGTCAGTACAAACAAATGGTTAGATCAGTGAGTCTTGCTCTACCACTTATTAGCGTGTGACTTTAGGCAAGATACTTAATGTCTCAATTATTTCTTCATTTTTAAATTGGGTATAACATCAATACTTCAGAGTTCTTGTCAGATCTAAATAGAAAAATAAAGAGATTACTATTACTTACTATGTTATGAAAGTACTCTCTGAAAAGATAGATCCAATTAATTTTTCCATCTTAAGTATGTAAGAATTTCTTCACATCTACTTGCTTGTGTCTTTCTGCGTACAGGTATATAATTCTTAGACTTCAGTAATTTGTTAGTTTAGGATTCTATATTTTAAATGTGCATGTTTCTCATTACTAGTCACTACGTTGTGCCCTTCTCGGTACATCAGAGGTCACCTGGCATTCCATCCATCTCACTATTGGCAATATTTTAACCTTGGTCATCTGATCATGCTGATTTCTGCCAAGTTTCTCCACCATAAAGTCACAGTTTTTCCTTTGTAACTTACTAAAGTTTTGTAGGCGATATTCTGATGCTATACCAACATTTTGACCCTCATCAGAACTTTATCCACCAGGTTTAGCTTCAATTGATACCGCCTGCCTAAATCAATCACCATTATAATGGTCACCAAATGACAAGTTTTTTTTCTATTGTTTCTTCTACATGTATGAGTTGTCATTCTTCTAAGTTGTCTAATTCTTCTAAGAAGAGCTTACACATCTCATTTTACTGGTCATTTATTTGTTTATATCAGTAGGGATTCATGAATCCCTATTTTATTAAATGGATTATAATCTGTTACTTTCATTTTTTATTTTTATTTGGCCAATGAGAGTCCCTTCAAGTTGACTCCTATATCCTATTATTACATCCACACTATTTTTTTTTTCTTAGAATTTTTTTATTTTCTGGTGTAAACGTGTTACAGGCTCTTCTTGTATTTTTTTTTTCTTTATTTTACTTTGGAATTAGCCATTTCTTCAGGCAGCCCTGTTCCCTTTAGTGGAGAAGTTTAAAAACCAGTATCTGGGCTCTTAGTGTGCTCACTCTTAGCAGGGTGTCAGTGTTTGTAAGGAGACCAGCAAACAGGGGTGGGAAACAAATGCATTTACATGTTTCCATATTCACACACACTAACATATACAGCTAAAACTATTTCTGTATTTATGTATATGTATTTTAAACATGATTCACTAAAACATAACTTGTACTTAATCAAAATTAAAAACTTCTGTTCTTTGAAAGTCATCATTAAGAAAATGAAAAAAAACAAACTACTGAATTGAATAAAATTTTCACAATGCATATTTCTGACAAAGGACTTCTGTCAAGAATATATAAAGGCCTCTTAAATTTAATAAGGAGACAAATGACCCAAATAATAAATGAGCAAATGGTTTGTACAGATACTTTGCTAAGGAAGATATACAAAGGATCAATAAGCACATTTAAAAATGTTCAACATCATTAGCCATCGGAGAAATACATATTAAAACAAGGAAATATCACAATACATCCACTAAAATGATTAAAATTAAAAACCCAACTGTGGAGAAGATGTTGATCAAATGAAATTCTTATATATTGCCAGGGTGAATGTAAAATGGAACAATTTTTCAGTGCCATATAAACTAAAACATACACTTCTATGTGGTAAAGTAAGTAAATACTTTTAGGTATTTTCCAAAGAGAATGAAAACATATGTTCAAAGACGTGTACAACTGTTCAGAGCTATTTCTAAAAAAAATAGCAAAACAATCCAAATGCCAATCAACAATCGAATGGGTTAAAAAATCATGGCATATCCATACAGTGGAATACCACTCAACAATAAAAATAAATGAACTGCTGATACATGCATTAATATGGATAAATCACAAAATCATGTTAGTGAAAGAAGCTATACAGAAAAGAACATATTCTGTATGATTGCATTCATACGAAATTGTGGAACAGGCAAAACTAATCTATAGTGACAGAAGTCTGTGGTGGTATATCAGTGGTTGCTTAGGGCAGAGGGTGAGGGGACATAAATCCACTGTAAAAGGACACCAGAAGAATTTTTTGAGGGATGGAAATGATCTATATCTTGATTGTGCTGATTTGTCATAACTCATTAGACTTGACTCTTAAATAGATACACTTAATTGTGTGTAATCTATTCCTCAGTAAAGTTGTCTAAAAAACAAAATGATTTCGTACTGCTTGCTCCAATTCCAATCCTACTCTTCTGGTGCTTCTAGTCTATCATCATGCCATAGTTGTGACTACTTTTTCCAGTTGTGAGGAAGTCCTCAAAGTGTTTGCTTATTTGTTCAACCAACTACTTCTTTGTTCAATGCATGCAATCTCCCAACCATGCTACCTCTATACTCTGCATCCTGGAGTGCCTCCAGCACATATGCACAGATTCCTGCATGATTATCCCACCCACACCATGCAACTGGCCAACTGCTGATTTCTTTTTCTAGGAAAAGAAGGTGGGAAAGATGGGAATATCTATTGCATTTTATAGCTTTATTCTCTTCTCCTCATCATCATCTTTGTTTCCACTGATTTCTTCTTTTCTTTCTGTATTTGTCTTTCACTGGAAACTTCATATGTGGAGTTTTATATTAGGTGATAGGATGGTCCAGCTATCCATTTTGTTGAGATTCCCTCAAATATGAATGTTTTCTGGACTGGTTGGTTTATCCAATGAGGTCTTCAGTCTTGTGTCTATTTGTGAGCAGGAGGGGTAGAATGAACCTGAGTGTGAGAGATTGGGGTGCAGGGAGAGTAATTGGGCACACACTCTCATTCTTCAGTGCTCAGACTTTCACTTAATTCTTCTGTCTTCAGATCGAAGCCTCACTGGCTTCTGCTTTATCTGGAATCCCAAAATTTAGGACTTCTTATCCTCAATTTCTCCATAAAATGAGCTTCCAGGCTCCTGCCCAGGATGAGTTGTTACCTAGCTGTGTGGAATGGTGCAGAATCAGAAGTTCCAACCACTTTAATAACAGATTTTCATCTTATTCCCCTGTTTTATCCTCTTTGTATACCCCCAGGGTCCACTGTTGCTAATATATTCAAGTCTGCAGCCTCTCAGGGGCTCTTGGAAGTAATGTGTCTTACCTCTTATTAGTTTTCCCTTCTGCATGCTCATTAGTTGGTAGCTTCTTGTCTGATAAATTAGTTATCACTCCTCCCTCTGCTTTCTATCTATATTTTTAAAAAATGCTGCAATTCCTCTTATTCACTATGTCTCCTCTGCCATTCTATTTGCTCCTGTGCATTATACATTGTGCTCTATCCATTTTGGTGGTATCTGGGAAGATGAGATAAATATGTATGATAAATCTTCCTTTTCATAAGAAACCATTTATTATCACTTAAAATAATCTATTTCTGTCACTAATTCCTCACTCTAAGAATTCTCTCTAAAATGAATTGAATTTATCTAATCTTTTACAAGAAAATTGCCTTAGCATATTCAGGAAAATCTTTTGACTATTAGTGGATTGCTGGCTTATTTTTTTCAGGAGTTATTTAATAAATGGGGGGATTGTTTACCTTTAAATATGATGTGAAGATTATTAAATTCTATCCGAGATACCCTGTCAGTATCTCCCTGTCTGGATTGTCTATAATGAATTGAATCCATCCTGGGTTCTTCTTCCATTTACCTTAATCCCAACCCTGCTCCATTGGTATGTTTGATGGATGGTAAGTATAAAAACCAATGTAAATGCAAGATCAAAGAACTCAAAATTGGTCACTTCAGCAATAAATGTCACTCTATTTCATTACTTGGCTTCATGGACCCAAACTTACTTCTATAAGAATTTGAATTAAATGTTTTTCATCATGAACTGATTTGTTAGTTCAAATGAATGTCCAATCTGGTTTGTGTATGTGTAAGGATATATATACATTCTTTGTGTACTGCTTTCCTGGGGATGAGGGAGTCACCTGGCACATCCATCAGGTTAATTTAAAGACCTGAGGTAGCCTGAGTCTGGGGATGGGGTTGGTGAGGGTGTATTTATGTTCTTCACTGAAGAATGGTCAGGGTTCTGGCTTCTTCAGTTGTTAGCCAACAGGACAAAGCTGAGAAGCTCAAAGGCTGTACTCAAATATGAACCTAAGTGGAAGAGCCTCACCTATTAGGGACTTATTAAAGCCTTCTGGCATATTCTCCCTTGCTTCCTTCCCCCCTCCCTGAGTAGTTGTGAAAAATCTAGAAAGTTTTTAAGTTGAAAGGTATGTGCACCTCTGAGCCTGCCCAGGGAAATCACCTTCAGGGTTTCTCAGAAGTCTTCTTGTTCTTGCTCCCAGAGAGCTCTTACAACTTCAGTTAGTTCACTAAAGAACCTCATGGAGCCATTTAGAGAACTCATTAAAAAGACACAGCTGGAAAGTTGCCTCAGGTATTTTGGCAAAGATGAAAAAAAAAACTTTTTAATTGATCTCGAAGGAATAGAAACTATTTCAGGATCTAAAAAGTAAGTGTCAGGAAAAATCTCCTTGTGGAGTTCATTAAACCTTGCCTCTGTTAATTACAGAGCAGTGCTCTCTGCAGGCAACTACTCAAGAGACCATGGGGCACAATGCCTTTTGGGAAAATGTCCTGGTTGCTACACTGTGGGACCCCAGAGTCAAGGCTAAGAGGAATGTGGAGACACACTCCTTGGAGAATGGAGTTCTAAGCATCTTATCAATGGATTGAGTTCTTTTTCCTATTCACACATTTAAATAAAATAACAAACCAAATAACTGCCAATGTATTTCAGGAACAGATCTTTATATGAATTATTGTAATCATCAAAATAATTTTTATGAGTGAATATTTATTACCTTCCTATTTATGAAAGAAGAAGCAAGTTCAGTCAAGTTAAATAACTCATCCAAGGTCATATAAGTGACAGATCCAAAATTTAAAACTGATTCCAAAGCCTTTTCCATTTTTCTGCTGAGAGAGTCTAGCATGAACTCAAGCACAGTCTCCCTACACCTACTCATAGTCCCCAGTTCAGCCACCCAAACAACCACCTTGTATATTTTTTCCTTGGTAATAGCAAAACATAAAGACGATGATAAAGGTTATAAGCTAGAACTTCCTCAAAGTAACATTATTCCAGTTTTAACATTTCCTGCTGCTAGCACGTCTGTCCCAGTTGCTGTTAACCCCAGATCTAATTCCATCATCTCCTTGCCACACAGTCCACTTAGAAACCTTTGCTAGTCCACTAATACAACTGAATTTTTCTCAACAGACAGATACCAAACTGATGCCAAATTATTCAACCTTCTCAGTTCTTCTGTAAGGCTTAACTAAGGCCCAAGGCATGGAGGAATGCTTGGGGTTAATAAGTTACAATGTTTGTCTGGGTCCTCCAAGAGCTGATGCCATGACATGATTAGATGTGAATGGTATTTACTGGGGAAACCCCATGGGAGAAAATGAGGGATCTAGTGAAGGTTTGGAGAGCCATTTAATTCAGGTCTGATTCCTGGGAAGGAGAGAGAGAAGAAAGGAAGGGAACATATATACATGCACCACCTGGGGTCACAGCCAGAAACAGATGGCTTACCTAAATTCAGTAATTTGAAGAAAGTTTGATGAGGTAAGAAAGCTACTTACAAGGCTATGTGTAGGGTGTGGGAACCAGAAGGGATAGATAGTACAAGATCCCAGGATAATGCAGGATCTTGGGCTGGTAATAAAACTTCTTTACAAACTCTAGGCCTAAAGGAGAAGAGGAGATTGCTGTTACTAGAACCTACAGAAAACAGGAATGTGTAGAAAGGGTGGCTGATAGAAGATGGAATCTTAAGTCGGTTGGACCAGTCCATGCGGACCCTGCAGGAAATGATTAAATACTAGACCTCATTCTCCTCCCTTTCTATCTAGTCTCTTACCTTTGTTTCCAATGAGCCAAACCCAATAAGAAGCCAGAGGGCAGTAAAACCCTATGGGGGGGGAATCGGAGGGGGAGATGAACTATGAGAGACGATGAACTCTGAAAAACAAACTGAGGGTTCTAGAGGGGAGGGGCGTGGGAGGATGGGTTAGCCTGGTGATGGGTATAAAAGAGGGCACGTTCTGCATGGAGCACTGGGTGTTATACGCAAATAATGAATCATGGAACACTACATAAAAAACTAATGATGTAATGTATGGTGATTAACATAATAATAAAAACAAAACAAAACAAAACCCTATGGTGTAGTATACACAGATCGGTTTTACTGGGCACAGAGCATGACAGAGAAAGGTGAAGCATGGATATGGAAGGGGCAGAGGGAAGATGTCCACACACAATTTGATTTGTATATTTTTCAGAACTGGCCACGGTTTTAGACTCCAACAAATCAGAAATCTCAAGGAAATTCTACACATATTGTATTTATAAATATTTACTTCAGGAATAGATAACATCTCGAATAGCAATAAAAAGTACAGGATTTAATAGTGATAAGAGGAAGGGAAAGTTCTTCTTTAGAAAAGATTATCAACTAATAATTGTAAAAAGTAATGACAGAATTGGAAAATCACTATTTTGCAGCCAACCTAATAATTGATTCAGGCAGTCAATGAATTCGAAAATAATTGGCTGAAAATACTGTTAGGAAACAGAATCCTTACATAGTCTCCAAGATTCATGATGCAGAATACTAATTAATTTCAGTGGAGAAAAATGTTCCTTTACAATGGAGAAATCTCGTGGAAATCACCTAACCAGATCACCAAACTTAACATTATCAATAGTGGGACATACTGACATCATGTGCCTCATCATACAATGCTGGGAAGAATACAACATAATCTAGGTAGAATTCCTCCACAAAAAAAGTTTTATCTGGATCTAGATATGATGAATCCAAATTTCAGGGCATTCTACAACTACCTGGACTCTTCAGAAATATCAATGACGTGAAAGACAAAGGGAGAGGCAACACTTTGAGAATAAATGAGGCTGAAGAGATAAGAAAATAAATGCAATGCATGATCTTTATTGGATCTCCAATTGAAAAAACAAAGAGCCATTAGTACATAATATTATTGTATCAATGTTAAATTTTGTGAGTGTGATAATGGTATTGTGTTTAATATTTGTTTTTAGGAGATTCATGCTAAATTATTCAGGAGTGAATGGGTATTTGTGTACATATATTCTACTAAAGTTCACTCATACTGTCTAAAACATACTTTTAAATGATTCAGCCAAAATATATATTTGCAAATCATATATATTTATTTTGTATATATCATATGTTATATGCTAGAATAAACTACATTAACAAAAATTATATTATATTATATAGTCCCCTCCTTAACCTCAGCATTATTGACATTTTAGACAGGAAACCAATTCTTTGTTGTGGCCAATTGTCCTATACATTGTAGGATGTTTAGCAGCACCCTGGTCCCTACCCACTAGTCACCTGTAGCACCTCCCTTCCTTAATCATAATAATCAAAAATATCTCCAGACACTGTCATATGTCTGCTGAGGAACAAGTGAAAAATCACTACTCATATGCGTCTAAGTATATCTGTGTATCTGTATCTAGCTAGCTAGCAACCAATAGAAAGCAATATAGGTTGGTAGGTAGGTAGGTAGTTGGGTATGTAAGTAGACAGACTGACAGAAAATATTTCAAAATACTACTAGCAATTAGTCAATATAAGAGGAGTTATGGATGTTCATTATATTATTCTTTCCAAAGTTCTATAGTTATAAAAATTTCACAATAAAAAATGTAGGGAAAAGTGAATCAAATGACACATCAACTGAATTGGCAAACAAATATAACACAAAAATAAGAAGACCAGGAAAACCATACCATATAGAATACTACATGACAGTCTAACTTTGAACCACTCTCCTTCTCTCATTATTATGTTGATTCATTTTTGATAGGCAAAAGGACACCAAAAAATGTGTTCATATATATTTGCTTTCTCTTACTCTTTTAAATTATCCAACACAGACCAGTTACTTGACACTGAGGCAGCCGTGAACCATCAGCTGTTATCAGGGTCATCCCTAGTCACATTCGACTTCAGGTTTTAGAACACAGTGTCTTATTTACGAAAAATAATAAAACTAATATGCAAACAAAGAAACCCTACCCAGAAGGGGCAGTCTGACGAATGAGCACACCCTTCCCAGCCAGCCTGCTGGACGTCCTCACACCCTGTGAAATGGGGAAAGGAAACCTCACTGAAAATGAAGTGGGGATCCCCGGAGGGGGAGCTCACACACGTACCACTCCTTGCAGCCTGCCCCACCAGCAGGAGGAAGGGTGTTGGGGCAGCCTGCTAGGTGGGGACTGGGGGGGGCACTTTTCACATAAGAACTTTATCTCCTGCCTTTAAGGAAAAGAAGGAAGATCCCTCCCTGCCCCAACAACAAGGCACTAACCACCTCCTATAGCCAACAAGAAACTGTCACAACCTCGAACTTTTGTTCTTCTCCAATGAACTTCTGTGCAAAACGACCCTCCCCAATTTACCCCAAAGCCTAATAAAAGCTTCCCTTCCCTTTGTCTTTGGACTTGCCATAGTTTGCTTGTCCCCAGTTGCAATTTCTCTGCTATTCCCAAATAAATTCATTTTGCTAGTAAAGTAACTGGCTATTTTATTTTTATGGTTGGCACCCTGAGCCCTGTGGCCACCCATAACCTCTGAATATTAAATCCACTCATCAGCTTTCCTGTTCATTTAAGTCCACTTGTCCTGGATATTTTACCCCATAGGAACCTCTAGTCTCCCCCTGTCCTACATTTTCTTCTCCTAGTTTTCACTTCTTTTCTTACCCTGCTTAGACTCCAAGTTCCATCAATAAAGAATATTTTTAATAAATTAGCTCAGTTCCATTGCCATGTCACTGAAACTTCCAGGAAAACACACCATCCTTGGACTAATCCCACTGTCTTACCATCTTTGCCATGGCACTCAGGCTGAGTACTGCTAAAAAAAAAAAAAAAAAAAAAAATCAAATACAAAACCAAACAAAAAAACCGACATTGCTGGAGAAGTGGTTTGCAATAAAATCCATAAAATTCAGCCTCATCTGGGCCATTGACCCTGACCAGCAATCTTTTCTATCATTCTCCACACTGATATTTTAAACATTTTTCACTTTATTCAAACCTCAGACCACCCACCTAACTCACCAACATTCCATGTCACACATTCCATGTCACACATTCCATGACAGATGATTTTATCTCCTTTTCACAGAGCAAAACAGAAGTCATCACATGGACAGCCTTTGACTTCCCAACACAAAACATTCAAGTGTCCCTGGGCCCACACCTATGCCTTCCTCCTTCCTAACCAATGGAGAAAGGGTTCCCTTCATATGAAAGCCCATTTTCTGCACAGGTGCTCTTGATCCCATCCCTTTCTTTTTCTCAAGAAATGGATGATTTCAGTTTTCCTCATTTCCTTTCTATTGGCTCTTGATATCATTCTTCCCAAAGAGCACCAACAAGCCAACCTGTCTCACCAGCTCCTGGCCTGTCCTTTCCTACACTGCCAGAATTGTGGAAGAACTATTCCACCCTTGCTCTCATTCCTTTGATGTACCCTAAAACCCAACTTTTCACTAAAATCCCACTAAAATTATTTTAATAAGTTACTAGTGAATTTCACATCAATTAAAATCTTACACATGTTTTCGATGTCACCTTAAATTTTTTTTAATCCCCAAATCTCAGAAGTAAAAAGGGGGACTTCCAGTTTTAATATTGAGGTATACATTTGTCATAGTCTCTTCAGGCTGCTATAATAAAATACCATAGACTGGCTGGCTCATAAACCACAAGTATTTACTTCCCACAGTTCTAAAGGCTAGTAAGTCCAAGGTTATGGTCCCAGCAGATTCAGCATGGAGTGAGGCCCGCTTTCTGGTTCAGACACAGGTACCTTCTAGCAGTGTCCTCACATTCTGGAAGGGACCAGGGATCACTGTGGAGCCACTTTTATAAGACCCCTAATCCCAATCATGAGGCTCCACCTTCATGACTTGACCACCCCCCAAAGGCCCCACCTCCTAACATCATCACACTGGGACTCAGAATCTCAATACATCAATTTTGTAAAAAATCAATTAGCATTTTAACAATCTCAAACCTTCTTTTACATGAGCATATCGTATTTCCATTTTTAAGGTTTTCTTTAAGTTATCTCAAAAATATTTCAGTTTGCAGAATAGAGGTCTTATACATCTTTGGTCAAATTCATCCTCCAGTGTCTCATAATTGTGTTGCTACTGTAAATTATTTCAGTTTTCAAGTTCAGATTTTATTGTTTAGCATTTAGAAATATAATTGATTTTGTATATTGACCTGGTGTCCTGTTACTTTCCTGAAGTAATGTGTTAGTTCCAGTAGCTTTTTTTATACTATAGTCCTTCCTTCTGCATACATACACACACAAACACAATCATGTTATCTGAGGATAATGACATTTTCCTTCTTCATTTCCAATCTACATGCATTTTATTGCTTTTTACTGCCTCATCACACATCCTAGAACCTTCAGCACAAAACTGAATAAAAGTGGTAAAAGTAGCCATTTTTGCCTTATTCCTGCTTTTCAGCAAAATCATTCAGTCTTTCATCATTATGTTAGTTGTAGGTATTTTGTAGTTACCCATGATTAGGTTGAAAAATTCCTATCTATTCCTAAATAAGGGGATCTTAAAAACTTCCTTCTGAGTCTATTAAAATGATCATATGAGTTTCCTTTACTTTTTAGATACAACACCAAGACATGATGCATGAAAGGAATAACTGATAGACTGGACTTTATTAAAATTAAAAAATTTCTCTCTGCAAAAGACAATATCAAGAGAATTAGAAGACAAGCCACAAAGACAATCATCTGCAAAAGACACATCTGACAAAGAACTCTTATCCAAAATATACAAAGAACTCTTAAAACTTAATAATCAGAAAACAAACAATGAAGTTAAAAAATGGGCCAAAGATTTCAACAGACACCTCTCCAAAGAAGATATACAGATGGCAAATAAGCATATGAAAAGAGGCTCCACAGCATATGTCATCAGGGAAATGTAAATTGAAATAACAGTGAGATATCACTATGTGTCTATTAGAATGGCCAAAATCGGGGTGCCTGGGAGGCTCAGTCGTTAAGCATCTGCCTTCGGCTCAGGTCATGATCCCAGGGTCCTGGGATCGAGTGCCGCATCAGGCTCCCCGCTCAGCGGGAAGCCTGCTTCTCCCTCTCCCACTCCCCCCGCTTGTGTTCCCTCTCTCACTCTGTCTCTATCAAATAAATAAATAAAATCTTAAAAAAAAAAATGGCCAAAATCCAGAACACTGACAACACCAAATACAGATAAGGTTGTGAAGCAACAGGAACTCTCATTCACTGCTGGTAGGAATGCAAAATGATATGGCCATCTTGGAAAACAGTTTTATGTTTTCTTACAAAACAAACACATTCATATCATACTATCAAGCAATCATGCTCCTTGGTATTTACCAGAAGTAGTTGAAAACCTATGTCATGTAAAAATCTGCATATGGATATTTATAGCAGCTTTATTCATAATTCCCCAAATCTAAAAGCAACCAAAATGTGATATTATATCTAGACAGTGGAATATTATTCAGAGCTAAAAGAAAAAATAAGATATCAAGCCATGGAAAAACCTTAAATGTGTATTACTAAATGAAAGGAGCCAATCTGAAAATGCTATATGTGGTATGGTTCTAACTATGTGACATTCTGGGAACAGCAAAACTATGGAGACAGTAAAAAGATCAGTGGTGCCAGAGGTTGAGCAGGGAGGGATGAATAGGTAGAGCAAAGAGGATTTTTGAGGCAGTGAAAATATCTGTATGATACCATAATAGTGGATAAAAGTCATCATAAATTTGTCGAAACCCATAGAATGTACAAAACCAAGAGTGAACCCTAATATAAACTATGGACTTTGGATGATTATGATATGTCGGTGTGGGCTCATCAGTTATAATAAGTATATCACTCTGCTGGGGAATTTGATAATGAGGGATAATGCATGTGTTGAGGAAGGGAATATATGGGAAATCTCTGCAGCTTCTGCTCAACTTTACTGTGAACCTAAAACTGCTATAAAACTAAAAAAAAAAAAAACAAAACATTTTAAAGCAAATCCAAAAAATACCTAACTCTGTTTTTCCCATAGGAGCAATGATTCAGTATTTGTTAATTCGGTCTTCACAGCAACTTTATAGAGCATAACTACCACAAATAACAGGAATCAACTCTATTACTCAGGTTCATAAGGAAATTTCCTATTGGGTTTGCCTCTTCCTTTGCTTGTCTAAGAAAATTCATCTGCTTCAAAGATAGTCAAAGGGAACTAGAATAGCACAGCTGATTCTTGTTATTTGCAGTGGTTATGTTCTATAAAGTTGCTTTGAGCACTGAATTAACAAATGCTGAACTATTGCTCCTAGGGGAAATACAGTTAGGTTCTTGCAAATCTTTGGTCGCAACATTTTAATTAACCAAAATGCCATTTGCATTATATGGGGTACTTTACCAACATCCTTGCAAAACAAGAGCATCTCATCAATATTGAAAACCTGTTCTTACACATAACCCTTTTCTTGTATAACATTTAGCAAGAATTTTTAAAATTCTTCTGCAGCCATCTTATCTGCAGGACATCTTGGCTGCAAGTTTAACATTTCCCATGCTATATTGCCTTTATTAAAATGTCAGCCAGCCAGCTTGGCTGAGAAGGGTTTAAGAAGTATTTAACATTTTCCTGATTTGGGGTAACATGACCATAAATTTATTTTGCTGTTGGCCTCACAATGCTGTCCGTTATACTTTTTAAAAATCAGTTGTCATCTCATGAATGCATAAATTTAACCATTTTTTTATATCTTCCATGTTATAACATGCACTATGGTTGTTATGTTAGCACTTTCTGGAGAGCTCTCATATACAGATTGGCATATTTCCTCTTCCTTTTTCGGAATGTATTGTACTGTTGCTTCATTAACATTGGATTCATGGCCAACAGCACTATAAATCATGCCTAAAGAAGGTTACCTAGCCTTCATCAACCGGATTTATGGTTATTTTCTCCATAAAGCCCATCACAATCTCTTTGTGTTTAGAAACACTAGACAGTACTTCAGCACTACGTTATACTTGAGGACCATTTGAAACAGCAATTATCAACAAAAACCACCAAAATGGAAAAAATGTAGCACCAACTAGACAATGAAAAGGACATTAGTTTACAACATGAGAGCTGAAACAAGAAGACAGAATATTAGCTTGTTCAACCTCAGCTGGAAATATGCATATTGGGAGACTTGCAATTTTTCACATCCTGCACATACTCATGAGCAACCATGAAAGCACCCCATGTGTTGATTTGGAGTTACAAATAAATTTCAGCAAATAGACCAACTCACAAATACAGAATCTGCAAATAATGAGAATTGACTGTATCACTGGAAATATTCTGCAAGAAAAAGGGAAACTAGAAACTCAATGGCTGATAGAGAACACACAAAAGAAATTTTCCCACATAACAGGTGACAGTGGTAATCAAACATTTCTCAATAATTTTTTAAAAAAATTAATGAAACTCTTTTCTTTATAAAACAAGAAAACTTTGCAGAGACTTAAGACTTTTCAGAGAATCCAGAATTTAGGAATGGTACATTGATGTAGGAGAAGGAAATAAAGTATGAAAAAGCAAAGCTTAAAATAGAAATGAAAAACATTGAAAAATACTCCAGAAATGAAGTTGAGATTAGAAGGGGGAAAAGAGAATAGAAACACAGCTGGAAACACATTAAGAAAAACTGAGCATATAAATAAAGAAAGCAAATATAATCAAATTGAAATACAGAATTAAAATAAATTAGTAGTAAAATGATAGGTATGGAAAGATAGGTATAGAAGACCTAATACATTCATTTTCTAGAAAATCTAAGTAATAAAATACACATTTTTAATATATAATTTTAAAAATTTCCTGAAGTAAAAAGACATGAATCTAGAGATTGAAAAGGCAAACTGTGTCCCTGAGAAACTGATACAAAGCGGCCATTTAAGGAAATATTCTAGTAATGTTATTAGATTAAAAAGATAAAAGATCATGTGGTTAGCTAAGCCCCAAAAAAGCTATTTATAAAGCAAAAAGAATTACTCTGGACTTACACATTTCCATAGCAATATTCAATGCTAAAGTTTGTGCAGTCCCTCGTACAGAGTCCTCCAGAAAGAATCATCCAAATTTTATACCCAGCCACATAGTTGTACAAATGCAAAGGCACAAATATGGTAGAAATAGAAGGAATTTAAAGAATATTAGTCCTAGAAAATCCATGGCAAAAGAAGTGGCAATGAGCATTGAATCTTTTTTCATTATAGGTCTATGATGAATATAAATATGAGGATTAAGGTGGTAGAGCAGAATTCAAATGCTTAAAACATGCCCTGTAGAAACATATTATAAGTAACAAAAGTCGAGAGGAAAAAAAGACAGTAGATTGTGTAATGTTGACTTCCTCATCTTTAATATCTGGTAACAAAGTGTTTTACTTAAATCTGACAAATAAGTGAAAGAGATATAAATACATTTAATTAATGATAATATGATTAAGTAAAATCAGGTGGTGAGGAGAGAGAAAGAAGGTAGGATAAAGGGTACATAGATAAACTTCATTATTGCCCATCCCAGGCAATTACTTACCTGTGGCCGTATATTAAATTCAATATAAAGAAGTAGAAGATTAAGAATGTTGTAGAAAGGGCGCCTGGGTGGCTCAGTTGGTTAAGCGACTGCCTTCAGCTCAGGTCATGATCCTGGAGTCCCGGGATCGAGTCCCGCATCGGGCTCCCTGCTCAGCGGGGAGTCTGCTTCTCCCTCTGCCCTCTTCCCTCTCGTGCTCTCTGTCTCATTCTCTCTCTCTCAAATAAAAAATAAATAAATAAAACCTTAAAAAAAAAAAAGAATGTTGTAGAAAATTACAGATATCAAACATAACCTCCAGAATAAAACCACAATTCTCCTAATTTTTAATAAAAAAGCACACAAGAATATAAAATACACAAGAGTTCTATAAAGTTATAAATACACCAAGCTTAACATAAAATCAGATGATAGAATCCAGACCATTTTAGTTATAACAATAAATACAAATAGACTTAAACGACATATTAAAAGAACTTACAGACTGAATTTTTAAAAAAGCTCAAGTCTATGCTGTTCACAAGAAACATAGTTAAAGCAAAGGGATTCAGAATATTTAGGAAAAAAAGTGTAGGTAATGGCAAACGGCAAACACAGACAAAAAAAAGTAAAACAATATTAACATCAGACAAGATTTTATTCAGACCAAAAAGAAGAATGAGTAAGTTATACAAGAGTACTAATAACACTAAATACTGTGATCAACACAGAAGATAAAATAGTTTTAACTATTAACTTCAAATGAAATAAAGTCAACCTTCCTAAAGCAAAAACTACATGCTATACAAGGAGAAATAGGGAAAGGAAACAAAGAAAACAGAAGCAGTGGGAGACATTAATTCTTCTTTCTCAGTTCATACCAGATCATTGAAAAATTGAAGATATACAGGACTAAAAATATCATAATTAATAAAGTAGATCTAATTAACATTTCACAGATTTTGAATCCTGAAAAAAATGAACCTTCTTTCAAATGCCAATAGATTCTCCCTAGTAGTCTAATGGTTAGGATTCGGCATTCTCAAATGCCAATAGACATTCTCAAAAAAAAAAAAAAAAGAGGGGAAAAAAGCCATATATCAAGCCTCAAAGAAAATAATTTTTAAAAAGTAGAACTAAGCCCGGTGATGGATATTAAGGAGGGCACGTATTGCATGGAGCTCTGATGTTATTTACAAACAATGAATCTTGGAACACTACATCAAAAACTAATGATGTACTGTATGGTGACTAACATAACATAATAAAATAATAATAATAATAATAGAATTAATATAGGTATTATTTTCTAAACAATTCAAAAAATAGAAAATACTAAAAAGTAGGAAAATTAAAATTCCATAGTATCTTAAAAATTT
Organism: Neomonachus schauinslandi; assembly: GCF_002201575.2. NCBI lineage: Eukaryota > Metazoa > Chordata > Mammalia > Carnivora > Phocidae > Neomonachus > Neomonachus schauinslandi. The sequence goes on along the minus strand of NC_058414.1, from coordinate 94,717,827 downwards.
AACACAATGTGTAAACACTGTGAAAAAAAACTTTAAAGCACATCTTAGTGCAGCAAACTTAATCAAATGGAAGAACTTACAATATTCTTGAATGGGAAAACTGAGCATCAGAAATTCACCAATTCCCCTAAGCAAGTCAATAAATATAGTGCAATCCCTAAGCAGCAATAGGATTTATTTTCTAATTGGATAGGGTGATGCTAAAATCATATGGAAAAGTAAAAAGCATGAATCACCAGAAAAATTGCCATATTTCCTCTTCCTTTTTCGGAATGTATTGTACTGTTGCTTCGTTAACATTGGATTCATGGCCAACAGCACTATAAATCATGCCTAAAGAAGGTTACCTGCCAGTATCACCCTCATACTGACACCAGATAAAGATACCACAAAAAAGAGAGAGAGAGACAGAACTACAGGCCAATACCTCTGATGAACATAGGCACAAAAATCCTCAATAATATATTAGCAAATCGAATCCAACAATACATTTAAAAAATCATTCACCATGATCAAGTGGGATGTATTCCCCAATGCAAGAGTAGTTCAGTATTCATAAAACAACATGATACAACACATCAATAAGAGAAAGGATAAAATTCAGATGATCATTTCAACAGATGCATAAAAAGCATTTGACAAAGTACAACATCATTCATGATAAAAACACTCAACAAAGTAGGTTCAGAGGGAACATATCTCAACATAATAAAGGCCATATATGAAAAACCCACAGCCAATATCATACTCAATGGGGGAAAACTGAGAGCTTTTCCCCTAAGGTCAGGGAAAAGACAAGGTCTTTTTATTGTCACTTTTATTCAACCTAGTACTAGAAATCCTAGCTATAGCAATTCAACAACAAAAAGAAGAAAAAGGCATCCAAATTGGTAAAGAAGAAGTAAAACTTTTACTATTTGCAGATGACATGATACTACCTATAGAAAATCCTAAAGACTCCACCAAAACCTGTTAGAACTGAAAAATGGGTGCAGTAAAGTCACAGGATAAAAAATCAATGTACAGAAATCTGTTGCATTCCTCTACACTAATAATGAAGCAGCAGAAAGTGAAATTAAGAAAATCTCATTTACAACTGCACCAAAAATAATAAGATACCTAGGAATAAACTTAACCAAAGAGGTTAAAGACCTGTACTCTGAAAACTATAAAATACTGATGAAAGAAATTGAAGATGACACAAAGAAATGGAAAGACATTCCATACTCAAGGATTGGAAGAACAAATATTGTCAAAACACCTATACTACCCAAAGCAATCTATGCATTTAATGCAATCCCTATCAAAGGACGAACAGCATTTTTCACAGAAATAGAACAATTCTAAAATTTGTATGGAACCACAAAAGAGCTCGAATAGTCAAAGAAATCTTGAAAAGGAAAAGCAAAACTGGAGGTATCACAATTCCAGATTTCAAGTTATATTACAAAGTGGTAGTAATTAAAACAGTATGGCACTAGTGTAAAAATAGATACATAGACAGAAAATCCAGAAATAAATCCACAATTATATAGTCAATTTGTCTTTGACTAAGGAGGAATGAATATAAATGGGAAAAAGACAGTCTCTTCAACAAATGGTGTTGGGAAAACTGGACAAGTATATGCAAAAGAATGAAACTGGACTACTTTCTTTCACCATACACAAAAATAAACTCAAATGGATTAAAGACCTAAACATGAGACCTGAAACCATAAAAATCCTTGAAGAGAACACAGGCAGTAATCTCTCTGACATCAGCCATAGCAACATTTTTTTTGAAGTCTCCTGAGCAAAGGGAAATAAAAGCAAAAATGAACTACTGGGACACTGCATCAAAATAATAAGCTTCTGTATGGTAAAGGAAATAATTAATAAAACTAAAAGGCAGCCTGTGGAAAGGGAGAAGATATTTGCAAATGATATATCCAAAAAGGGTTAGCATCCAAAATATATAAAACACTTATAAAACTCAACACCCCAAAAACAAATAATCAAAATAAAAAATGGGCAGAAGAGATGAACAGACATTTCTCCAAAGAAGATGTCCAGATTGCCAATAGACACATGAAAAGATGCTCAACATCACTCATCACTAGGGAAATACAAATTGAAACTACAATGAGATATCACCTTACACCTGTCAGAATGGCTAAAATCAATAACACAAGAAGAACAGGTTTTGGCGAGGATGTGGAGGAAAAGGAATGCTCATGCACTGTTGCAGGAAACGCAAATTGGTGCAGTCATTTTGGAAAATAGTATGGAGTTTCCTCAAAAAATTAAAAATAGAACTACCCTATGATCCAGTAATCACACTACCAGGTATTTACTGAAAAAATACAGAAACACTAATTCAAAGGATTCATGCACCCCAATGTTTATTGCAGCATTATTTACAATAGCCAAACTATGGAAGCAGCCCAAGTGTCCACTGAATGGATAAAGAAGATGTGATATATATATATATATATATACACACACACACACACATACACACAATGGAATATTAGCCATAAAAAGAATGAAATCTTGCCATTTGTGACAACACAGCTAGAGCTAGAGTATAATGCTAAGTGAAATAAGTCAGTCAGAGAAAGACAAATACCATATCATCTCACTCATATGTGGAATTTAAGAAACAAAACAAGAGAGCAAAGGGGAGGGGAAAAAAAGAGAGAGAGACAAACCAAGAAATTGACTTTTAACTATAGAGAACAAACTGATGGTTATCAGAGTGTGTGGGGGGGTGGGGGGATACTGGAAATAGGGGATGGGGCTTAAGGAGTACACTCATCATGATGAAATAAAATAAAATAAAATGATAAAAAAAGAGGAGTTGAGGATGACTCACATTTTCATATTTTTAAACTTCACAAAATTACGGTCATTAAACCCTGTGTTACTGGTACATGGCTAGAGAGATGGGCCAGTGGATCAGAATAAAGAAACTGTAAATAAACAAATATATATTGGATTGTGTTCATGATGAGAATGGTATCTCAAGTCACTGATGCAAAGATGGATTACACAATAAATGTACTGAACCCACTAAATGTATGAGAAAAATAATAAAATTGGATTTATGTCTGTCACTTTGTACTACGATTATATCTCCCAGAAAGCCAAATTCATTCCCAAGACACGGGAAAGCAAAGGAAACATTTCCACTACATACTCTTCAATTTTAAACCATGATAAATGCATAAACATTTTTTAAAAATGAAATGCAAAGAGACTTTTGCTATATTCAGTTTTGAAATCATGTATTTTTCTTATTTTAAAAGGAACATATGTTGTTGAAACATGAGGAATATAGAAAATACAGGAAATTGTCAAGACACAATAAAAAATAATCTCAATGCAAAAAGAAAGCAAACAGCTTAGTTATCTTTTCCTTTCTTTGTATGGTATTTAATTTGCTCATTTAATTATACTTACTTAAGTCATATATAATATTTTAGAATAATACTTCTTCAACTCAATTTCATGCCCCAATTTTTTTAAATTTTTGTATTTGAGTACAGTTGACATATGTTACTTACTTTCAGATGTATGACATAGTGATTCAAGTTTATACATTATGTTACATTCTCTAAAAGTGTAGCTACCATCTGTCACCATGCAATACTGTTACAAAGCCATTGACTATATTCCCGATGCTTGCTTTTTATTCCCATGACTCAGTCATTCCATAATTGCAAACTTGTACCTCCCACTCCCCTTCAACAATTTTACCCATCCCCCACCTCCTTGCTCTTTGGCAACTATCAGTTTGTTCTCTGCATTTAAAGGTCTGATTCTGCTTTTTGCTTATTTATTTGTTCATTTGTCTTTACACCCCACATATGAGTGAAGTCATATGGTATTTGTCTTTCTCAGTCTGATGTGTTTCACTTAGGATGATACCCTCTAGATCCATCCATGTTGTCACATTCATGCCCGATTTTACTCCAACTCTCCACCAGTGTCTTTAACATCAGCATCTGTCATCAGGGCTACTTTGTGAATCATCTAACAATTTTCTAAAGCACACCATTTTTACCTTCCCTTGGGTTATTTGAAATACAACATCTTTGAATCAATGTATTGTACTGTAGTGAATCTCATACTAAGCTACAAGTGCTATTTCATATAACATTAGGATATTTCTTTTTGATTTATTCTGTTTTTTGTTTGTTTGTTTGTTTGTTTAAGTAGGCTCCACTCAGCATGGAGCCCAGTGCGGGGCTTGAACTCACAGCCCTGAGATCAAGACCTGAGCTGAGATCCAGAATCAGACAATCAACTGAGCTACCTAGGCACGCATTTAATTTATTCTTTATATATAATTTTTTGATCTAACCACTGTTACTTAAAAGAATTTAAATTCCAACTCCATGATTTTGCCTTTGAGTACATTCACAAGATTGACTCAATTTAGTGATTCAAGTTATCAGTTTATTGTTTGCCTTCTCACACCAAATTGATTCAAAGCATTTCTTTATGTCTTATTTGCACCAGCCTCCATTCCACTTAAAGCAGTTAATGCTGTTATTACCTCCTCTATTCTCATGCTCAGTGTCCCCTAAATATGTCTTTGTTCTATCCTTTCTATTGCACTAAATGCTCCTTCCTTGCTCCCCTCACTGTCCAAATCCTTGTGTACACAACTTTCAGGATTCAGCACAAACCCCACCTCTTCTAGAACCTTTATTGTTTAATGCACTATGCTCTTAGCACATTTTTCTTACAGGGATTTTTGTCTGTGTATTTTACCCAGCTGTTTTCACTCATATTGAATAATTCAAATATTTTTATTGCCATTTTTTACAGATTAATGTTTTATGTCGCTGTGTTGGTGGTTAATTATGTGAGTTAGGAAGCATGCTTTATGATTCTTAGTAGCCCATGTAAGTTCATTTCACATAATAGATGCTCAGCCATATGCAGACTGTGAGAAACTGCTTAATTCTTCAAAATCTCAGTTTATCATTTGTATAATGAAGAGCATTGGACCAGATGATCTTCAAGCTGGGCTCAGAACTAGCTCTCCAAAGCCAAATTAATTGTTGAGCATTACTCGTACTTCCCACTAGATGGTACCAACACCAAATATACACTGCTGGAAAAAACTGACCATTTTTTAAAGTGAGTTGGAGAAATGAATAATCAGAACAGGTAGCCTATTAAGTATAATAGTTACAATTTGTGAAATAAATTATAGAAAATCAGATTTTTTCCCACTTTTAAAACCGTAAGCAGCTTAACACATATCCCCAAGGAAATATTATTTGAAGTAGTGGTTATTAAATCAACCCCAAATTCCTCATTAAGCAAATATTTACTGAGTGCAGTGTGAGAGTTGTTTGTGGCCAAAGACACACCACATGTGGATGCTCTTATAAAGGAAAATGAGACATAAATTAAAAAAAAAAAAACTATAATAAAAGTAAAAAAATGAGAACATTCAGAGGGTGCAGATACTACTTTCAGCTACAGAAATCAGCAATAGTCTTCAAGGGAATTGGGGTATTTTAGATTAATTTTAGGTTATGGTTTTGATTTGTTGTGTCACATAAAACAAAAAGCATGTTGAAGCAGATAGTGGAGGATATTGAATTTCAAACTAAGGTCTGTGACCTTCATTCAGCAGATAATGAAACAAAATTGAAGCCTTTTCCACAGTTTCATGATCAGAGCTGTGTTTTAAAGCTACATGTGCTCACAGAAGGACTGCATGATCTCACCTGTATATGGAATCTAAAATAGATAAACTCACAGAAGCAGAGAGTAGAGTGGTGATTGACAGGGGACATGGTGAGGTGATAGTCAAAGGGTACAAAATTTCAGTTAGGCAACAAAAATAAATTCTGGACATCTAGTACACAGCACAGTGCCCATAGCTAACAATACTGCATTGTATACTTAGTTTTTGAGGGAATAGATCTTATGTTAAATGCTCTTATATTGTTACAAAAATAACAATAATTAATAATAACAGCAGTAATAAATGGGGTGGGTGCGAGGAAATTTTAGGAGGTGATGGACATGTCTATGGCCATGATGGTGGTATACTTTCAGGTGTATATTTATCCCCAACTCATCAAGTTGTGTACATTAATGATGTACAGCTCTTTACATGTCAATGATTCCTTAATAAAGCAATCTAAAAAAATACATCTGCTTGGGGTGTGGCTATTTGATGAGAATAGGAGGATGGAAACGGGAGAAGGGATATGCCAGGACATTCACGTGAGGGGTTACAACAGCTTAAAGGTGAATGGTGGCCATGGTGAAGGCCATTTGATGAAGCATATCAGGCAGGGAACACAATGAGAACAAAGGTAATAACCGGATAACAACTGGAGAAAACTGGAGTCAGTTTTGCTCCTGTGGGTTAAGAGGGAACTTGAAAAGGATTAATTTGAACATCTTGAGTTTTAGAAGCTGACACTACAGCTTCTCTGTCAGTAAACCCAGTTTCTGCTCAGCAACAGCGGCAGTTCCCAATTTCTGTTCTAGTAGCATGGTGCACGTTTGCTGAGGATTTAAAAAGCTCCGAGATCTGGTGAATAAATGCTATGACTGCAGCACCACCCAATGCAAATAACTCATAGCTTGGTCTTTGATGAGACTGTTAGTAATAGCTACAGAATGTGTAGATCTTTGGAATTCTTTTTTTTTTTTTTTAAGATTTATTTATTTTTGACAGAGAGAGCAAGTTGGGGGAAGGGCAGAGGGAGAGAATCTCAAGCAGACTCCCCGCTGAGCACAGAGCCCAACATGGGGCTGGATCCCACCACCCATGAGATCATGACCCATGAGATCATGACCTGAGCCAAAACCAAGAGTCAGATGCTCAACCGACTGAGCCACCCAGGTGCCCCGACCTTTGGGATCCTTAAGGAATCTTTTCAAAACATTTAGAATAGTTGGAAAGAAATACGAGGCATGGTCCTGGGAAACTTCTTATTTCCTTTCATTTTTCTCAGAAGCACCAACTATATCCCAGGTGCAGTGGTAGACTCTAGGGACGCAGAGACGAATAAGACACAATTCCTCCTCCTTTGAGCTTAGAGAAGAGAATATAGGGCAGCTGATTGTGACTCAGGTAGGAAAGGAAGCCACTAGTTAGTAATTTTCCTGGAGGAGGTGATGTCTAAGCTGAATTAGAAGAAAGGGAAAACAAACAAACAAACACTAATCTTAAAGCTGGAGAAAGAAGATGTTGTAAGCCCAGGAAATTGCTGGAGCAAAGATGGGGTGCCTGAAACAGCATTTGTATTGTAGAAACTACAGAAGTTTGAGAACATCAAGTGCGGGTGGGAGAACTGAGTAAAGAGGCTGGAGAAGCAGGTGCTGAGTCTGGATGCAGAAGCAGGAGCACAAGAGCCTCTGATCAAGCTAAGGACCACATCTTTGCAGAAGGTGGAGCGAAACACTGTTTTAAAGAGGAGTATGACGGGAGCACAGCAGCATTTTAATTTGGAGGAATTATTTTATCTTAGAAACTAGCAATACAGCATTTTTACACAGAAAAAAAAAAGCAGAAAATATGAGGTAAGTGAAAAAGGAGAAGGAAGACCAGGTGAGGAGGAAGAAAGACAAACACTTGTAATCCATACACACCTAAACAAATCTTAAATTTTGTGTCTAGACCTCCAGATTTTTTTCTTATTAAATTATTATTGACCACATGGTCTCAGCACACATGGAATCTTTCAATGTCCCAGGCTAACCATGAATCAAAAGGGAAATGCTCCAAGTGTTGATACGTTCTGTGTAGAGTTGTAATAGCTGTGTTAGCCTGCTCTTGCTTCTGAGCCCTACCGTTACCATGACAACTTTCCCAGCAAAAGGCAAGGTTGATGAAGTTGCCTTGATCCAGAAGCTTTGCATTGCTGTTGGAGGCTTCAAAATTTTTAATATCAAATAAACCAGAGCCAACCTTTGTGCACACTCTGTCATACAGCAGAAACCTTAAATGACCTAAATTTCATAGTTCAGTGTAACACTTCCCTATGTATAGACTTATGGGGTCATAACTGGCTCAATCCATTGATACTTCTGGACCTCGGAAGAATCTAGCAGTGAACAAAAGTAAAAGAGCAACATCACTCTGTATATATTTACCACTCATTTATTTTAGAGAGAAAGAGCAAGAGAATCCTCAACAGATTCCCTGCTGAGTGCAGATCCTGACTTGGGGCTCAATCCCAAGACCCTGAGATCATGACCTGAGCCAAAATCAAGAGTCGGACGTTTAACTCAATTAGCCACCCAGGTGCTAAGAGGTAGTAGATGCCTCAGTTCTCTCAAACACTGAGGGACTCTTAAACTTTCATTTGATGAATATTTGACCATCGACTTTCTCCTCTGCATCCTAAATCTCATTAATTCTACCTTCTTTGGCTCAATTTCTCTAACTAGGCTGCAAAATTCTAACATCCCATCAATGTCTGCAAGTTGACCTCTAACTGCATGGGGCTCTAAACTCTGTACCTTTGTCTGTTGTAAATTGTTAATAAAACATTTGGCAACATTCTATTTGCTCAGACTTTACTTTCTCAGTGAGGGCTTTTGTAACCATTGGATTTAAAGCTTAAAATCTCCACCAGCACTTGTCATTACTCTTCCCTTTCTCCCCCCTCCCCCCGCCCCATGCACCACTGGGCTTACTGCCACCAGAATTGGTATGAGTACTGCTTTCCTAAGGCTGCCATAACAATTACAACAAACTCGGTGGCTTAAAACGACAATTTTATTTTCTTACAATTCTGGAGGCCAGAAGTTCAAAATCAAGGTGTCAGCAGGGCCACATTTCCTTTGAAAGCCCAAGGGGAGAATCAGTCCTTGCTCTGCCAGTTTCTGGTGGCTGCAAGCATCCCTTGGCTTGTGGATGCTCAAGTCCATGCTACATCCATCTTCGCATGGCCTTCACCTCTGCTTTCTCCCCTTCTCTGTCTTACAACACACTGGTCATTGGATTTAGGGCCCATACAGATAATCAAAGATGGCCTCACTTTGAGATCCTTAACTTTAAAAGATTTTACTTATTTATTTGACACACAGAGAGAGAACATAAGCAGGGTGAGAGGCAGGCAGAGGGAGCGGGAGAAGCGGGCTCCCTGCTCAGCAGGGAGCCCGATGTGGGGCTCAATCCCAGGACCCTGGGATCATGACCTGAGCTGAAGGCAGATGCTTAACATGAGCCACCCAGACACCCCAAGATCCTTAACTTAATTACATTTCCAAGGCCCCTTTTCCAAAAAAGTTCATAATAAAAAATTCCAGCCTGAAGTTGGGACAAATCTTTCTGGGAGCTGCCATTTAACCTGCTACATTACGTATATTATGTATGCATTTTGTATGTATAATTATATTGTCTGCCATCTGTTCCTAAATACAAGTTTTTATATTTTGTTATAAAAATACATTTTCATTGATTTGATGAACTCCATTATGAGTTGGTTGGTCAAAAATGAATCCTGAGGCTTGGTCTCCAAGTAAACCGCTAAAACTGACTACCAGGGTCTACAAGGTGGTTACCTACCCCCATGCAGTCTTGTTCAAAATGTCTGCCTTGCTTTATGTGGCTCACTTTACAAATAATACTCTTTTGGGTGCTAAATGCAACAAATGTATAGCAGACCCAGGGCTGCTATACATCATCTTCCCTCTGTTGAGGCTGATTCCTACGTTGGTCTGATCTGTACCCTCTAATTTGCTTAGCTTATGCATTTAGGCGTTCCTCTAACAACGAGGTCAAGATTACAGATCTGATTCCCATCTGCTCTTTGAAACACAATTGAATAGAACTTGTGAAGAAACCCTACTTCTACACCCTCTCTCACCCAGACACTTATGAGAAATAATAAAGAAACAAACAGCCCTTATCTTTGGAGTCTCCCAGACTGTGGGATGTGGAGCTCAGTCAGTACAGGATGGTTTTGGAGATCTGCAGACACTTTGCAGCTTGTTTCCCCCAATAAACTGTAACCAAGTTTTGGCCTGCCTAGATCTTACACTGGCCCAGATATTGAACAACCAAAGTCTTTGGAATCATGTCAGTTTATCCTCATAACCATTGTGGAAGGGATGCAAAGCAGGCATTATTATTTCTGTTTTACATATGAAGAATCAGTGTTTCAGAGAGTTTAGATGGTTTGTCCCACGTCACATGACAAAGATGTATCCAGAACTAGAACTCAGATCGTCGGCAGCCAGTTGGTAATTTTTATCCCCCATTCACTACTTCCTGTTTTTCAGCGCATGCATTTCATAGCCCTATTACACTGCAACATTGTGACTGGTTTATCTGAATTAGCTCAGAAAATAAACACTTTCCCTTATATGTCTGGTTTTAAGTGGAAATATATGTATAATCACTTCTTTACTGCATCAAGAAACCAAAATATGCTCCAGGAGCAAACATTAAATCATTTCCATTATGAGAGTCATTGCCTTTTGTATGTTTATTCTCTAAAGTAAGGTAGGCTTGCATGTTATCTTTGTTTCTTTGCTTTCCTAAGGAATATATTTCACATTTGTCCATTTTTATTTTATTAACAGTTTCTCCAGGTATAGCAATTGATGATTCTAACCAAACCCCTACACACTTAGTCTGCTGAAGAAGCATGTTTTCTCTCTAGAGAGATCCCATGAGCTAAGGACAGACCCAGGGCTCAGAGTCCGGAAGCCTGGGCTTTTGACCTCTGCTCCCCACTGTCTGTGATTTTCTGTGATTGTACGTATTTACTTCCTAAGCTTCTGTTCCACAATGTAAAATGTAGCAAAGAATCCTTCCTAATGCCTCTTACTTCCTAAGCTTCTGTTCCACAATGTAAAATGTAGCAAAGAATCCTTCCTAATGCCTCTTACTTCAAAAAAAAAAAAAAAGAAAACATTTTTGAAAATGTTATTTGTTTTTAGGTAAAAGATGTTGAAAATGCTAAAAGCCATTCTATTTTCAACTGTTTTAATGGAAGATTTAAATTCCTGCTGACATTGGCATATTATATTGAATACAGCTTAAAGTATGGCTCCCTTTGCCATTGACAAAACTGTGAACCAAGAGTGGGCACATCTATATACCTTCTGTGGGTGTGGCACCTTTGATCAGCAAGTCTAGTGTTCATAGGTAGGGTGTCAGATAAACAAGTAGGGGAGCTGAGAGTCACTGTGGCATAGGATGATAATCTGTCAAGTCCTAAACTTGGACTAGCTGCTTGTATTTGAGATGATGTGCTGAGAGATGAAGGCCAGGGGAAGTAGAAGTGGATTAAAGAGGAAGGAGAACATTGAGGTCAAAAGAAAAGATGATTAATGAGGGCAAAGTTTTCCTTCAGCAAATAACATATTTGCTGATATTTATTTATCATTTACTTTCTGCTCAACCACTAGAGGATACAAACAAACATACTGTAACATCTAGAAGGGAAATGTGAAATTCAGGACAAAGCACCAGTATAAGTTATGTCAGAAGACAAATGACAATTGCTTTAAGTATAGTTCATGTACAGATAACAGGAAGCACTCTAGCTACCTGCAGCAGAAATGTGTGTAAGGCAGGGAAACGGCTACATACGAAAAGTGTTGGGGGAACTAGAGGAGCAGTCTCTAGTCTCTGCCACCAAGATTGATGGCCAACACAACATCCCCAGGATGGGATTGCTGAGGACGCTGCTACCTCTGTCTCAGTCAGGAAGCCATCTCAAATCTGTTGGCCCACAACGCTTAAGGCTTGTTACGTCCCCAAACAGCTAATTCAGATACTACCAACCTGCTCACCCACTTTGACCCATTAGGGATTTACTCACAGTGTCAGAAACCCCATTTTAGGTCTCAGCCAAAGAGAATTCTCTCTACAAGGGATCTGCCCTTAGACCACAGACCACGTGTGCTGATGCACACCTCACAACGCAGCCAAGAGCCTGTGGTTGATGTGGATGTGGTGATATCATATCAACATGAGTACTATGAGCTCAGGCATTAAAGGAGAAGGACCAAGGAGGGAAGAGCAGGCCCAAATCAAATAATTTCTTTCTAATAATTTGTAAGTGACTAGTCCGATTGCATAGCTTGGCAATAGACCAGTTTCTTCAGAGCCTCTTTGACCTCTCTGTTCCTTAGGCAATAAATGAAAGGGTTGAGAGCAGGGGTGACAACAGCATAGAATTGGAAATCACTTTGTTCATGTTGAAGGCATGGATGGCTCGGGGTCTGGCATACATGAAAATCGTGGCTGAATAAAAGATGGTGACCACCACGAGGTGGGAGGCACAAGTAGAGAATGCTTTCTGCTTTCCGGTGGGCATGTGCAGAACGGTGGCCAGGATGCATCCATAGGACAGGACAGTGATAGAGAGGGGCAAGAGAAAGATGACCAGCGCCAGGACGAAGTCCACCAGCTCAGCTACAGACATGTCTGTGCAGGAGAGGTTAAGTACTGGAGAGATGTCACAGAAGAAGTGATTGATGACATTGGGGCCACAGAAGCTGAGGCGAGAGATGAAGTAAATCTTAGCCAAGGATATGCCAAAGCCAACGGCCCAGGAGCCAAGAGCCAAGTGGAAGCAAAGCCCGTGGCTCATAATGGTGGGGTAGTGGAATGGACGGCGGATGGCCACATAGCGGTCATAGGCCATGGCAGCCAGGAGCACACATTCTGTACACATGAGGGCAATGAAGAAGTAAAGTTGTATCATGCAGTGAGTGAAGGAGATACTGTTGCTCACAGACCAGAAACTAAATAGCAACTTAGGCACAGTCACAGAGATGTACCAGGTCTCCAAAAAAGACAGGTTGGCCAGGAAGAAGTACATAGGTTTGTGCAGTGGCTGGTTTTGCTGCACCAGCAGGATAATGACCACATTTTTGGCCACTGTCAGAGTATAGGCCATGAGGAACATCAGGAACACTACTACCCGCATGCCCCAGTTCCCAGGGAACCCCACCAAAATGAACTTGGTGACCTGGGTCTGGTTCTCCACTTCCATATTGGAGATACAGGACTTAGCTCTCTTGGGGGGAAAAAATCACTTGGTCGGGGGTGCCTGGGTGGCTCAGTCGTTAAGCGTCTGCCTTCGGCTCAGGTCACGGTCCCAGGGTCCTGGGATCGAGCCCCGCATCGGGCTCCCTGCTCAATGGGAAGCCTGCTTCTCCCTCTCCCACTCCCCCTGCTTGTGTTCCTGCTCTCGCTATCTCTCTCTCTGTCAAATAAATAAATAAAATCTTTAAAAAAAAAAAAATCACTTGGTCAGAGTCCATGGTCCAGTTAGATTCTTCCATCCTCTGCCTTCTCTGACTAGCAATAATAGTAACATATCATTTATTCATAACATATTATAGACTAGACCATACACTGGGTACAGTAGGCACTAATGTAATTTAATTCTCTTTTTTTTAAAGATTTATTTATTTATTAGAGAGCAAGAATGAGAGAGAGTACACGAGAAGGGGAGGGTTAGAGGGAGAAGCAGGCTCCTCGCTGAGCTGGGAGCCCGATGCGGGACTCGATCCAGGGACTCCAGGATCATGACCTGAGCCGAAGGCAGTCACCCAACCAACTGAGCCACCCAGGCGCCCCGTAATTTAATTCTTACATAGCTTCTTTACATGTTATTATACCCATTTTAGTGATAAGGAAACTGAGTCTTGGAAAGACATTAAGCAACTTACCAACTTCCCACTGGTAACAAGGCAGGAATCACCTTGAAGTCTTCATCCAAAGCCCATGCTCTATTCTACACTGCCTTCACAACCACCCCCAAATTAAACAATATCCAGTTTACATGTTCCATGTTACCACTGCCAGTTCCAAAGGATATGCATAGCGCTCCTGGCCCATGTCTACACAGTGCTTTGGAAGTTCTTCCTTAAGACTCACTTACCCCTCACATACCATTACATCCTTGCCCTCCACCATCATGGAGATGGAGTGCAGCTGTCACGAGCTAATGATGACGATCACATGAGTTACGTGAGCGCTGAGATCAGGAGAGTTAGGCTTTCCGTGTTAAAGACCCGGACCTCAGTCAAGCACCGGGTTGGCCCGGTTTGCTATATGACCTTGACCTCTTATCCTCTCTGAAACCCAATTTTCTCTTCTGTAACATGAATATTAATATTCACTCAGCTTATGTCGCCATGGATCAAAACCCAAATGAAAACATGTGAATGAAAGTTTATATGAACTGTAAATGACAGCAAGTGTGAAAGGGGCTCTGACCCCTTATTATTAGAGGAAAGGAACCTGGGCTAACAGGAGGGAGGAGAGGAGCTGCTGTGAGCCAAGCAGAGTAGAGATAACACAAACATGGGCTTTGCTCTCAGGCAGCTGCAAGTCCTCACAGGTGGGGCTGGGAGTCTCTGGGAGGAGAGTCTTTAAAATAAGCAAGCAAAAAGAAATGCATAATAAAACTTGAGACATTTTCTAGGAAGATTACAGAACAGAAAGTGATACGAATGTGATCAGGGAAGTTCACTTGGACCTCTGAGGAGGTGACCCGGGCAGAGAAGGATTCCAGGGCCCCAGTCCTTTGTTGCTGAGGAGGGACAGCACTGCCTGAAATGGGGCCACCACCATGTGCTGTGGTCTGTGAGGTAAGGGACACAAGAGATGGGAAAAGTAGGCAGCCCTGGAGGTCATAATAAGGGCTCTGAATGGCGATCTCAATACAATGAGAAGTATGAGAAGGGCTAAGGCCCAGTACGGACACAGTATGGTTTATGATTTATGAGTGCAAAGATAACTCTGTCAGTGCACACGTCTCTGGAAGCAAGAGTTGTGGGGAGCCTGGTAGCAGGCTATTCAGAGAAGGTGGTGGTAGCCCTGAATACAGTGGTTTCAGAGAGGTGAGCAGATTTCAGATGCATCTTAGAAGAATCTTTAATGGTAATTGATGGTTTGAATACAGAAGATAAGGGAAAGAGAGATATATAGGACTCTCAGATATACAGCTGGTGACATGGAAGGGACACCATTTACTAAGATGGGGAAAACTTGGGATGCTTACAGGCATTTTCCTCAGAGCTGAAGAAATGGCAGAGAGGTAGGGTTGTGTTTTGATTAGTTTTAATGTGAAGCTTAAACAATCAGTCCAGAATATTCTCTAATAATAATTTATTGAGCACTTACTAGCTGCTGAGAAGTTTGCTCAGTTAAAAGTACTTTTCATACAATATCCAATTTAATCCACAAGACAATACTAATGAGGTATTGTATTCTAATTCCCCAGAAAACACTGGTTTAGACAGAGTAAGAAACATTTCCAAGTTAGAGAGTGGTGAGATCATCCTGACAGCCAAACTGAGAGCTGTCTGAGAGGAAAGGCATGGCCTGACCACCTAGGCTGACATACAGATTTGAGGCTCATCACCACCTTGTTATATTTAAAGTGTCTGGCTATTTTAGGAAATATCCTCTAGTTCTACTGAAATTTCATTATAGACACCAGTTATGAGAGATGAACCCAAATTTAAAAAAATAATAATATGACATAAATACATATTCAGTGACACACACACACAAAACCAGAAACAAACATATAGAAATGCTTAGTAACTGTATCAGAGAAGAGGCAATCATTGGACTAAGACTTGAAACATAAATAAGTGAGAGGATGAGACATTTTAGGCAGGTGAAACAGAGTGAACAAAGACACAGGAGAATGAAACAGCCTGACATTTTCAGGGAAGCAGCTGATTAAGACCTATTTGCTGTGTGCGTGGGAAAATTATGAGAGAATGAATGAGTAGAAAAGGGATGGAGAGAGAGAGAGAGAGAGAGAAAAACAGAGACAGAGAGAAATAGTGTCAAGGGCCAGATGATGGAGCCCTCCATGTGAAATACTAAGGCATTTAAAAATTGTCCTGTAGTCTAAACAAAAAATAGTTGCTGAATGTTTTCAGTAGCTGATAACATCCTCATATTTCACCCTGGCTTTTGATGCAGGGAGATGGATTTGCATGGGACAGAACTAGTAAACCAGAGATCAAGAGACTAGTTGGAAAACACCCTCATAGCAGACACTTGAAGACACACAAGAGAACAATCACCCTACTTATAATGTTTGTTAAAGAAACAAAGTTAACCTTTAGACATACCTGTTCACAAATTACACAAGTAACTGCATTCCTAGAGGAAGCTCGACTCCCCACAAGCTCCCAAAAAAGAAGAAAAAAGATTGTCCTATTTCTCAACTAAAGGAAGAGTATATAGGCACTAATTATGGATACTAGTAAGTTGAGCTGGCCATATTTATTGTCAATGTATTATTTCACCATAAATTTGTGACCTTTCACTCATAATAGTTCCTACTCCATGAGAGTGATCCCTCATGGCAGATTTTTACCATTGATTTAGAATCAAACATTTTAGCTTCTTCTCCATTCTTGTGCCTGCTGTGTATGCACTTTCCCTTCATTTTGTTTGGATTCTGTACAACTATACATTTCAGTAATTTAAATTTGATGAAAACATAACCCCGTCCCTGCCAAAAGTCCAGTGGTTTTGTAACCTCCTTCATAAACGAATTACTGGGAGGAGGCAGCAGCATAGGGACCCCAAGAGGTATGGACAGGATCTGCAGGTTGGCGTCAGAATCTGGGGTGCCTATTTCTGATCCAACACCAAGAGATGTCCCTCAAAAACAGCAGGGGGCGTGTGCTCTCTGCTCACTGCATGCCTGGCTGTACTTACAGTATGACAGATGGGAGTATCACCCTGACCCACTGATGGGAACTGGGGTGAGTATAAGAGAGGGGTACAACGATAGTGTTAAATATTTAGGATTAAACATTCCTGTGCCATGGGAGTCTGAAAGGGAGCTGCCTGCATAGTTAGAAAGTGATGCTCTGAGAGGAGACACTTACCTTGGCTCAGCAGCCTCTGCTGGGGTGGAATGTGAAAAGAAATTCTTCACTGATTCTAAAATAGGAAGAAGTACAAAAGAATGATTCAGGTACTGAATAGATGTGAGGAACCCACTCCCTAAACCTACAAGTAAAGGGGCACAGATTACCCAAATGCTTCCAGCCTGAGAGCCAGGACTAACTGAGAGGTGAGTCCCAGGCTCTAGGATCACATCTGTGCCTGATATGTCACCAGGCTGTCTCTCCCAGCACCGCGGGGCCAGAGCACCCATTGCCTTCCTGGTGGAAGCTGCAGTGGTCTTAGACTCACCAAGCTGTGAAGAGCTTTGGATTCTGAGGGCTTTAAATGGTATCAAGACTTTCTCTACATCTCTGCCAAGACCCAGGAGAAAAGTACTTTGATGATGGCAGTAGGTCTCTTGTGGGAACCATGAGAAATTTCTATCTGCCTATTGTGACAGTCTTATTTGTTTTATATAATAGTAGTTCCACAGGGGGAAAAATCCACTTACGGTCACACACTTTG
The DNA here is from genome assembly GCF_002201575.2 of Neomonachus schauinslandi. Taxonomy (NCBI): domain Eukaryota; kingdom Metazoa; phylum Chordata; class Mammalia; order Carnivora; family Phocidae; genus Neomonachus; species Neomonachus schauinslandi. The sequence goes on along the minus strand of NC_058414.1, from coordinate 94,700,444 downwards.
AAAAGAACCAGATTTGAATTTATTCTTTGTTGAAACATGAAGAAGAAAAATGACTACTTTTAAATCTCTCTGCAGATTTTCAATTATTATTCAATCTTCATGTTACTTAAAACAAGATGATCGATCAGTGCTTCAAGGGAGACATCAGTACCCAAAGTAGACTTATATTGCTACACTTCAGTAAAATTTTTTTTTAATTTTATTTATTTATTTTAGAGAGTGGTGGGGGGAGGGGCTAAAGGAGAGGGAGAGAATCCCAAGCAGACTCCATATGCTGAGCATGGAGCCCAACACAGGGCTTGATCTCATGACTCTGAGATCATGACCTGAGCCAAAATCAAGAGTTGGTCACTTAACCAACTGAGCCACTCAGGGGCTCCACTCTTCATTAAAATTTTAAATAAAAGTTTTTGTTTTAAATGCTATGCCATAACTGTATCCCAAATACATTTATCATGATGTGATCATCCTTACTTTGTCAGCTGCCTTTGGGAACCCCTTGACCAATATTTCACTTTCTGAAACAAAACTCTATTTTACTAAACACCACTTCTCTGCAGCCTGCTGAAATCTTAAGTAGCTTTCACATAAAGAAAAGTTGTCAAATTCACTGTGCCTCCGTGAAATGGTAAATGGAGATGCTGACAGCTATAAGCAATTCAGTCTGCAACACAAGGTTATGGCAATTACTTTTTTTAAAGGAAATGATACATTTTATTATTTTAATTTTAAGAACATTCCACGAAAAGACTCACAGCACTCTTTAACATAGTTTCCTTATAGGACTGAAGTGTAAAACAAAATTACCGTGACAAATAAAACTAATAAAACTAAGCCATGCCTTTCAAATCACTGGCCTCAATCTATCTCTAAGTTCTATAAAAACTCCAACTTCCCCTAAAGTGTATAATTTGGTATTATCCACAATTTTCTAATATGGATTTTAAATATATTGTGATAGAAATAGAAATGACAGAGCGCCCACCAAACAACAGTTGAGCTAACTGTTCCGGTCACCTATTGCGGTGGCCGTGCCTTAGGCAGACTGAACCCGGCTGCAGGGGGCATACTTCTCCCTCAAAGACAAGGAATGCACATCTGTAGTGAGCGGGTTCTATGAACTACTGTGACCACGATCCCTTATACAAGAGGTTTGGGGTCGGAATTTCCTACAAATAATCCCCCAAGTAGGTTGGAGATGTTCAGCTGATACAAATGGAGTATCTTAATGGAGCACTATCTTATCCTAGAATTCAGCTATGTAGGCTTTCCTTGGAGGTTTTTTTTTTTTTTCCACTTGCACCTGTTAGCAGGTCCAGATTGGAGAATTCTGCAGACCCCTGTCTAGGATATGTTGGAAGCAATAGGGAAATCCAAGAAACTCACTGTCGTGTTGTTCTTCAGGTCCCCAGATCCCTTGGCTATCTGTCTTTTTTTTTTTTGGTCAGTCTTGTTGTATCTGTTGTGTTTTATCCAGATTTTGTAACAGTAAGGGGCTGTTCATTTTTTATATTATTGAGTAATATCCCAATATATGGGTATTTTCGCTGCGTGTTACGTATTCACCTCTTGATGGACTGTTCTGTTTGGAGCACTCCTTCAACCCTTACCTAGGCCATGTTAAACTCTGCCTCAAACTTTATTCCCTTGCATACAGAGCCTGAAGGTCACCCAGAGGTAAAATCTTAGGGTCTTTTCAGGCTTTTTCTAAGCATATGTTCAGTCCTGGGCATGCGTGTAGTCTTCTCAATTCCCTGATATAAACCTGAGGTTTTAAAAGCCCTTGCTCTGCCATGTATGTCCATTCCCAACCTCTTCTTTCTCAATCTGTCAGCCTATTGCTCATCTCAACGGTTATCGCTAGCCTCAAGCTGCTGTAGCCAGTTCTTTTACTTTTAAATACTTTTGGCAAATGCTACCTGGGAAGCCACCCCAGCCCTGAGAATGCTCTGAGTCAGCGAAGCAAAGGTAACCTATATGTCAATCCTTCAGATAGCTGCCATATAGGGTGAAACATTCAACCCAAATTCTCTGAAAGTAAGGTCCATATTACTGGTTCTGGCTACCAACCTGCACCAAGAGTGTGGGCTATGACCTTCATGGCTGCAACCAGTCATGGTCAGACAGGTGGGAGATGATAGGTGGGCAATGTGGATGTCCCAGCCCCATGGCACCACAATGCAACAACTTCATAATCTTTCCCATCATTGCCATTTTTATACTAGATCCCAGAGTCCTACAAAAGGCAATTCTGAAAGTTTTTGATAGCTTATTAGCTATTTTTATAGAGGGATGGAGTCTTGGGATTCCCTGCTCCACCATTTTCAGTGATGTTTACTGAAACATCATTACCTTAAAGTAAAAATTTATACTTAAGTATATTGGTATACATACTTTATATATTGCCTGCATTTTTCAAACTTGCCAAGTTCCCTTTTTAATTCTAGGACCTATATTGTATGTTCTTGGGGATTTTCTATGTAGATGATAATGCTGCCTAAGAATAAAAATGATTCTATTTGTTTCTTTCTAATTTGCATCCTTCTATTTTTCTTTTCTGGCCTTACCACTTTGACTAGTATCTCTAGTTGAAGGAAAATGATGAGTATGGACACCCAGGTCTTGTTCTCAATCTCTGAGGGGAAATCATTCAGTCTTCCACATTAAGTATGATTTTGGCTGTTAAGTTATTTGAATAACTTTATTAAGATTTAAAAAGTTCCCATCTATATCTAGTTTTTAAAGACCTTTATTATGATTGATTTGTAATTATATTAGCTAGTTTTTTGCTTCTATTAAGATAATAAACTGGGTTTCTCCTGTAGTCTATTAATATAATGAAAGACACTGATTTATTTTTGATTGTTGAACCAAACTTGCATTCCTTGCTTAAACTCCCCAAGGTGATGATCTATTATATTTTTGTAAGTCATTGAATTTTGATAATCTTTTATTAGAAATTTGTGTGTCTGTTCAGAAGGTTATCATTCTGTAGCTTTCTTTTCTTTTAGTGCCTTGGTTTGGTCTTTGTGTGAAGGTAATCTTGGCTTCACAGTGGCATTTGCCAAAAGAATGTTTCCTTCTTTTCTGTTTTCTCAGAGTTTGTATAGCACTAATACTATATGCTCCTTATGTGTTTCATAAAATTTATTAGTGGGCCTGAAGTTTTCAATGTGGAAAAATTTTTAACTCTATGTTCAATTTCTTTCATAGATAGAAAGTTTGCAGGTTGCCTATTTCTTCTAATGAGGGCTTTGGTAGCTTTTTTATTTTCCAGAAATTTATTTCATCTAAGAAAAAATCTTCTTGAAATGATTGATATAAATCTATGAAAAATATTGCCATAATATTTTTTCAATATCTAATGGGTCTGTAGAAATATGCCCTCTTTAATTCTTGATATGGTTATTTGTGTTTTTCCTCTTTATTTCTTGATCAATCTGGCTCGAGGTTTTTCAATGTAATTAAACTTTTCAAAGAAACTATGTTTAGTTCCATTGAATTTTTCCGTTGTTTTTTCTGAGAATTTCTTAAATTGTTTTTGTTTTGTTTTCTTCCTTCTGCATTCTGTGTGCTTAATTTGATCTTTTCTGTCTAGTTTCTTAAAGTAATAGCTTGAGTCATTGATTTGAGACATTTCTAACATAAGCATTTAATGCTTAAAATTTTCCTGTAAGCCCTTTTTCAGCTGCCAAAGTTCTCATATATTGCATTTTCTTTTTATTCAATTCAAAATATTTTTCTAATTTCTTTTGTTACTTCTTTGACTTATGGGTTATTTAGAAGAATGGGGTTGAATTTTCACATATTTGGGGATTTTCTTATGGTCTTTCTATTACTCATTTCTGATTCAATTCCATTATGTTTAAAGAAAATACTCCGCATGATTTCAATTAGTTAAATGTATTGACATTTGTATTCTGGATGGACTATCCTAAACACACCATTTAGGTCAGGTTGATTCAAGTCTGCATATATTTATCGGTTTTTGTCTAATTGATCTATCAAATACTGGAAGAATGATGTTAACATCTCCAATAATAGTAGTGGATTTGTCTATTTATTTTTTATGTATCTGTAGCTCTGTTATTAGATTATTAGAATATTTATGTGCTCTTGATTAATCAATACTCTTATCATTAATGTCATACTTTTTCCCCTGGTAATATTTTTTATTCTGCTGATTACTTCATTTGATATTAATATGGTCACTCCAGCTTTCTGATTTTAGTGTTGCAAGGTATATACTTTTCATCTTTTTACTTTGAATCCATTTATGTCTTTATATTAAAAATGGATTTATTTCGGGGCACGTGGGTGGCTCAGTTGGTTAAGCGACTGCCTTCGGCTCGGGTCATGATCCCAGGGTCCTGCGATCAAGCCCTGCATGGGGCTCTCTGCTAGGCGGGAAGCCTGCTTCTCCCTCTCCCACTCCCCCTGCTTGTGTTTCCTCTCTCTCTGTCAAATAAATAAATAAAATCTTTTAAAAAATGGATTTATTTTATTTTTTAAGGAAATGTTCAATTTATTTGATCTTTGGTAAACAAAGAACAGCAATTAAAAATGAGATCTGTATATTCTTTCAAGTTGGTAAAGATTGGAAAAATTACAGTATATTACAGTATTTTCAAGATTTGGAGGGAAAAGAAATTTCATACGAAAAATGGATTGATTTTAGAAGGCACATACTTGGATCTATGTTATCCTACATCATGTCCTCTGTCTTTTAATAACTGTATTTAGGCCATTTTAATTTAATATTATTATGAGTAAACATACATTTAAATCTATTGATTTTCTATTTGCTTTCTATTTTTGTTTCATTTTTTGTTTCCCCTTTCTGCTTTTCTACCTTTTCATATTAATTATCCTAATTATTTTATTTTACACTTATTGGCCTATTAGTTAAACCTCTTTCAAGTGAGCACTAAGTTTTGGAAGAAGTTTCCACAGACTAACTCCTGTTTCCACAAATGACCCTAGGTAAGTCAGCATAGTGGAAAGTAGGAGTATTCTTGAAAGCCACTCCTGAAAGCCAACCAGAGTGACTGGCATTAACTAAACTACATATTGAAGTGACTTATGAATGGCATTAAAGTGTGCCCCACTGAATTCAAACTAAATATAACTATACTGGTTTGATTAGTGTACACCCTACCCCAAAAATACATGTTCACCCAGAATCTTGAAATGTGATTTTGTTGGAAATTAGGATCTTTGAAGATGTAATTAATTAAAGATCTTGAGATATCATCCTGAATTTAAAGTGAGCCCCAAATCCGACTGGAAGAAGAGAAGACACAAAGATCACATGGAGAAGATGCTCTTGCGATGACAGAGGTAGGTAGAAAGGAGTTATGCTGACACAGCCGGGCAATACTTGGGGCCACCACAACCTGGAAAAAATAAGGAAGGTTTATTTCCTAGAATCTGCAGAGGGAGCATGGTCCCACTGAGATCTTGCTTTTGAACTTCTAGACTCCAGAACCGTAAGAGAATAAATTTCTGTAGTTTTAAGCCACCTAGTTTTGGTCCTTTGTTACAGAAGCCTTAGGAAACGACTACAATACCCCAACTCAATTTTCCCTTAGCTGAATCCCCAAAATGCTCACAGCCGCTTGAGTACCTGCCACTAGGGTAAGTGTGAGAGATGGAAAATAAGAATGGAAAGTGACATCAGCTCAACCAATTTCAGTTAAAATTCTTAATTTTGAAAAACTTGATTAAGCATATTTTACAAAAAACCACATGGCCATGCACATTGGAGGACCCCATGCAAGTAAGGGACCCTGAAGCTTAAACTTCTTTAGCTTCACGGTAAATGCACTTCTGGATGTAGGAGGGGAGAGTTAACTGCAAGGTCAGTGTCCTTGAGATGACCCTGGGGTATATGTAAGAAATGATCATCCAAGTGGGCTTGGAACCTACACCGAGAAAGAGACGTAATAAGACAAACTGGGCGGAGGCGGTTGGTAATGGATGAGGAAAACGTCATAGAGTTAATGTAATAGGGGTCATAGCGGGGTCAAAATTTATTAGAGTTATATTAGATGGTGTGAACTAGAAAAAAGAAATAGGGGTGAGTGGTCAGAGAGTGGGGTGCTCAGATGGAGGGGTTAGAGGGAGTACAATTATTGACAATAGAAAGGATAGGATACAATCACAAAAGAGGGTGGCTGGACATGAGTTAGGGAACCAAACTTTGGCAGAAGACAGGAAGTCAGCTGAGAGGACAGGACGCTGAATGATTTGCATAGATGTTGAAATGTTTACACGCACAACTGAATTAGTGGTAAACCGGTGTAAAATGAGGAGACTGGGTAGTAAACGAAGAAAAAAAAAGATGGGGTGATGGTGCTATAGTCTGTTAGCACATGCTTCAAAGGAGCTCGAGTTATTTTGGCAAAAGTAAAGAACAGTGGTCTGAAAGTGGCAGAGGATCGAGAGAGACACACTCTTCACCTTCCTACCCAGTATTAGAGAAAAAATGTGAGAAAATGACTCTGTATTTGAGAGAACAGAGGGGAATCAGAGTTCACAAGAAAAGTCAGGTTGGAAATCAAGCAAGAAAGAGATGAACACAATCAAAAAAGACAGAATATAGAGTATTTTGCTGATAACAGAACATGAGTTTCAGGGAACAGTTGGGAATGAATGTGGTATTGGAAGTATTCTGGTCAGATGTATAGACCAAACTGGGATAAACACCCAGGTGATGGACAACCTGTGAAGCATGGGCTTCCTGCGGAGCCTCAGATGAACAGGGTGGTGAGGCATGAAGGAATTGCTTGGGATCGTCTCTTAAGGGAAAGTGGTTAATTAGAGTTAATTAAAATCTCTTTCTAGACACTGGGCTCTATCCAAGTCCTCACTCTCCGTGGGGGCACAGCTTCATTCTGTACTTACCACTCTGGTCTTTATTTCTTCACTCTCAACACAAAGAAACTATAGCTTTTGAAACTTAATTTTATACTTAGAAGTTTCTGGCTTGTTGCCTGTTTCATCACAACTTCACTTTCATGCCTCCAGTTTTATTTTAAGTCATCTTTTGTTGCCTGAAGTTGCTTTCACATTTTTTTTTTGTAATTGTTATAGTCTTAATTCAGGAGGAATGGTAATAATTTTGAGTTCTTGCATACATAAATATGTATTTCTGTCATTATTTAAAAGTGAATGATGTCAAGAGAATTAGAGAACAAGTCACAAACTGAGAGAAAATTTTTGCAAATGACACATCTGATGAAGAACTATTATCCAAAATGTATAAGGAACTCTTAAAATTCAACAATCAGAAAACAAAGAAGTCAATTAAAAAATGGACAAAAGACCCTAACAGACACCTCACCAAAGAAGATACCCAGATGAAAAATAAGCATATGAGAAGATACTTTGCAACATATATCATCAGGGAAATGTAAATTGAAACAACAATGAGATACCACTATACACTGATTAGGATGGCCAAAATCCAGAACCGTAAATGCTGACGAGGATGTGGAGCAATAGAAATCCTCATACACTGCTGGTGGGAATGCAAAATGGTATGGTCACTTTGGAAGACAGCTGGGAGGTTTCTTACAAAAGTACATATTCTTACCATACAATCCAGCAATCATCCTTCTTGGTATTTACCCAAAGGAGTCAAAAACTTATGTCCTGCACACAAATGTTTATAGTAACTGTATTCATAATTGCCCAAATCTGAAAGCAACCAAGATGTTCTTCAGTAGGTGCATGGACAAATAACTGTGGTACATGCAGACAATTATACAGTTCCAAATTATTATTCAGAATATTCAGAACATTATTCAGTTCCAGAAAGAAATGAGCCATAAGCCATGAAAAAACATAAATGCATATCACTAAGTGAAAGAAGCCTATCTGAAAAGGCTACATACTGTATGATTCCAACTCTGACATTCTGGAAAAGGCAAAACTATGGAGACAATAAAAAACAAACAAACAAAAAAAAACAATGGTTGTCAGGGACTTGCGGGGAGAGAGGGATGAAAAGATGGAGTTTAGAGGATTTCTAGATTAGTGAAACTACTCTGTATAATCCTATAATAGTGGATACATGTCATCACAAATTTGTCCAAACCCACATAATGTAAACAATAAGAGTGGACCCTAATGTAAACAATGGATTTTGGAATAATAATGTATCAATATAGGTTCATCAGAGGTAACAAATGCACCATTCTGGTGGGGGATGTTGGTAATGAGGCAGGCTATGCATGGGAGGGGACAAGGAAGATACAGGGAATCTCTGTATCTTCTGCTCATAGTTACTGTGAACCTAAAATGGCTCTAAACAATAAAGCCTATTTAAAAATAGTGAATAGTGCCTTGATCTAATAAAGAATTTTTCTTTACTAACATTTACTCTCAGGATTCTGTAGATATTCCATCGCCTTCTGTCATCTAAAATTGCAAAGACTGATTCCAGCTCTCATAGGCAGAATTCTAATTTGGCCCCTGGGATTCCCACCTCTTGGTGTCTATGCTCTGTAGAGTTCTCTCACCTTGAGTATGAATATGACTTGTGAATATGATAGGATCTCACTCCTGTGATAATGTTACACTACATGGAAGAGGGGATTTTGAAGATATAATTAAGACCCCTAATCAGTTGAATTTTATTTATTCAGAAGAGAGATATCCTGAGTGAGCCTGACCTGATCAAGTGCACCCTTTAAAGGTATCCAGGCTTTCCTCGAAGTCAGAGATTCAAAACAGTAGAGATTCTCCTGCAGCTCTTGAAGAAGCAAACTGCCATGTTGTGAGGACAGAGACATGTAGCAAAGACATGTAGCAAAGACTTCTAGGAGCTTATTATAAACTTTTACCAATTAACAACAAGCAAGATAATGGGCATCTCAGTCAGACAGCTGCAAGAAAATGGATTCTTCCAACAGTGAGTGAACTTGGAAATGGACGCTGAATCTCAGACGAGGTCATAGCTCTGACTGACACCTTGACCTGAGCTGAGTGTGATCCTGAGCAGACAGCGTGTTTAGGTTGTGCCTGGACCAACAGAAACAGAACCAACCAACAGAAACAGAAATCTGTGTGGTGTTCAGCTGCTAAATTTGTGATAATTTGTTACACAGCAATAGAAAAAATATTTTCTAAGTGACCCTTTTGTTTTATGTTCTAGATCTTTGTAAATTTTCATTACACTTGAAGTTCAGTTATTTCACCAATGCATCTATAGACTTTTTTTAATATGGTGAGACTTTCATATACAACACCAGTTCCTCCTTAATTTAAATGAAGTTTTCAGTAATTACAGTTAATAACAGGAAAACTAAGCAAGGTGTGACTTAAAATGCTAAAAATAAAGTGAAGAGGGGCGCCTGGGTGGCTCAGTCGGTTAAGCGGCTGCCTTCGGCTCAGGTCATGATCCCAGGGTTCTGGGATCGAGTCCCACATTGGGCTCCCTGCTCAGTGGGAAGCCTGCTTCTCCCTCTCCCACTCCCCCTGCTTGTGTTCCCTCTCTCACTCTCTCTCTGTCAAATAAATAAATAAAATCTTAAAAAATAAATAAATAAAGTGAAGAATTTAAGAAGTTCATGATATTTTAAGTAAAAGACCTAGAAAAAAAAAAAAACCAGGGCTCTCTTTAGAGAAGAAGATCTGATGTTAATGCACAGATAAAAGGGGTGAGACAGAAGGCTAAGCTAATCTTTTCATCAAATGAAATGACCTGTATATAATAAAGGAAAGAAAATGATTTCCTCCCATGATGCACAAAAGAACAAACTAGCTATTTTAAGTTAATTGCATTCATCCGGATTCTGAATTTTATCCCAGGATTCTAGAAGACTAGTATATGTTATTTCCCTGCTCCCTATTGTAATCTGTGAGGAACCACAGAGAATAGGATCTGTACCAGGAAGTTAAGGACAAACAAATGTAGAGTATTTTACTTAAAATTTTCAAAATTATCAGGAGATTGGATTTGAAAACACATATTAGCATGGCAAAATTCTAGGATTAACTATCAAACACTGTTTGTGAGCATTTAGTAGCCTATTGTTAGCACTCACCAGGAACAAGTTGAAGTTCAATAAGAACAAATAATGCATACTAACTATGTATGCTTTCTATATCAATAGGTTGATAGATTGATACAATAAGTTTTTTTTTTTTTTCTTTTTAACAACACAGTGTATAGGTTAGTTTTGGTTCGGCCAGAGCAGACAGGCTGATAGTTCAGGATGTGGGGTTCCTATTTGTTACAGCCTTAATTGTGTCCCACCAAAATTCATATGTTAGAGCCCTACCCCCCAGTACCTCAAAATATGACTGTATTTGGAGAAAAGGGTTTTAAAAATGTAATTAAAGTAAAATGAGGTCATATGTGCAGGCCCTAATGCAATATGACTGATATCCTTATAAGAAGAGGAGATTAGGACACAGACATGCATACATTGGGGAAAGACCATCTGAGGACACAGCAAGAAGGCAGCCACCTGCAAGCCAAGGAGAGAGGCCTCCAAGGGAATGACGTTGTCAATGTCTTGATCTTGGACTTCCAGCCTCTAAAACTGTGGGAAAATAAATTTCTGTTGTTTAAGCCACTCAAGCTGTGATATTTTGTTATGACAGCCCTAGCAAACTAATACAGCATCTATTGCTCACTAGATGTCTTCAAGGAAGGCTGGACAGACCAGTCTCTGAGTATCAAAGAATGTCGAAGGGACTTTTTTACTGCTATGGAATGTCCAGTGCACAGACACAAATACCCAGACTTAGTCTTTGATTTTCCTTTGGTAAACAATTTCACTATAGTTGACTTAGTCTGTACTAATGTCACATTCAACCATTTTAGGCGATGGTTGACCACTTGCCAGTCTTTCCCTCCCTCCTTCCCTCTCTCCCTCTCTTCCACCCTCAATAAATGTATAGAGCTCTAGCATAAAAGACCTAGATTCATTAGTCTTACAGCTGTACTTTGAAGAACATACTCTTGAGAAGCTGAAGATAATCTGTTACTAAAAGATGAGTCTAGAGGAATTTTACAGAGGCATAGGCATTGGCTTTGATGTGTGAGGTCATTTTTTACTTCACCTGACACCCATCCTTGCAGGGGTTCCAGAGAACCAGAGATGAGTGCAATATAAAGACCTTCAAGTTACACATTAACATCCTTGGGGATGTTCAAGATCTGGGCATAGGAAGTACAAGAATATACTCCAAAAAAAAAAAAAAAAAAAAAGAATATACTCCACTTCCAGATTATAATCAGATGGAGCTCAGAACATCAGGAATTGTTATTATGTAAATTTAGCACACTTATATGCAAACAGGCGAGGACCAGAATATAACAGTTAAAAAGGTATTTGACAAAGTCTTATTATATGCTTCTAGATAAAATGATTAAAATATGTTTGAATAATCTATTTTAAAGTAGATTTAAAAGCATGTACAAAATCTGCTCAATAAAGGCTTTCAATGTGGAAATAGGTTCAGAGTGATATAAAATTGACATGTAGTACTTGGTAATTCTTTTTATAATTTTTGTGTTTATTATGTCTATGAAACAGAGAAAGCAAACTAATGGAATAAATTTGAGAATCAAGATTCAAAATATTCTTGGTGGGCTGGTGTAATGCATGAAAATCAATAATAAAAAGTAGCAGAGCTAAATACACATGTCTTCATTTAAGCTTTAACAAAATAAGAATGCAGTGGGTATGGAGATTTTGTGAACAGTTTATAGGTCTTGGGAAATTAGTTTAATAAAAAACTACAGTTATGAATAATTTTGGAAATAATGGTAATGTTTGCACAACATTGAGAAAGTAATTAATGTCACCAAATTGTACCCTTAAAATGGCTAAATTGGCAAATTTTAATGTTTTATATATATATTGCTACAATAAAAAAAAAGACTATAGTGAAGCCACAGATATTTTGCATATTACAAACAAATTTGATCCTTGAAAAGCATACAAGAGGGGCACCTGGGTGGCTCAGATGGTTAAGCATCTGCCTTTGGCTCAGGTCATGATCTCCGGGTCCTGGGATGGAGCCCCACGTCAGGCTCCCTGCTCAGTGGGGAGTCTGCTTCTCCCTCTCCCTCTGCCTCTCCCCCTGCTCATGCTCTCTCTCTCTGTATCTCTCTGTCTCAAATGAATAAATAAAATCTTAAAAAAAGAAGAAAATGAGAACCAATATATTGGGGTGAACAAATATAGCATCATATATTATTTATTTCAGAATACCATGTCATACTCTAGACTAAAGCACAAAATGGTATTGAAAGTTCTAAAACTGCCATCATTTGAGAAAGAGTTAAAGAAACCATTTGTGTTTATCCTGGAGGAAATAAGGTTGTTCTACAAATAAATGGAGCATTGTCATATAGAAAGAGGAAAATACATTCTCCATTCTGCTCCACCAGGTAAAAGCAGACCTAATTGGTGGAATTCATCTCTCCATTCATTCCACACCAGGTCTGCTGGACAAAGCTGTAGATCATTTCTTTATACATTGATATGCTAATAAAATTTTTAAAATGGGCAGATGAAGTCTAAATACCACTGGATATCTGAGAGAAGATGATCTAAGAAGAGGTCCTCTCATGGATCACTGACATGTGACTTATCTTGCACTGGCCTATATGAGGAAATTCGTTAATCAGGTGGAGGGATGCTTTATCCATATGCAAGGCCATGTTAGTCTTCCTTAGTGTAAGTAAGGGAGTCCTATATACCCTCAGCCAATCTCCCTTTTGGTTTTGATGATAGCTAACAAGAAGTTCTTTTTTTTTTTTTTTTAAAGATTTTTTTTATTTATTTGACAGAGACAGAGACAGCGAGAGCAGGAACACAAGCAGGGGGAGTGGGAGAGGGAGAAGCAGGCTTCCTGCTGAGCCAGGAGCCCGATGTGGGACTCGATCCCAGGACCCTGGGATCATGACCTGAGCCGAAGGCAGTCGCTTAACCAACTGAGCCACCCAGGCGCCCCTAACAAGAAGTTCTTAACAGTCTTTACTCTTAATCTCTGAATTTCTCTAGAACCTTTTGAAAAGCAGCCATAACTTCCTTATTCCTCAAGCTGTAGATCAAGGGATTCAACATAGGTGCCACCACAGCATAGAATAGAGCGACAATTTTCTCCATTTCCACTGAGGAGGCTGACCGTGGACCCAGGTAGGTGAAGATGGTAGCCCCAAAGCACATGCAAACCACAGTGAGGTGGGAAGCACAAGTCCCAAAGGCTTTGCTACGTTCCTAGGCAGAACGAATTTGCAGAATGGCAGTAACTATACGACCATAGGAGAATAGAACCAGGAAACAGGAAAGCACGATCACCAGAAATCCTGAGATGGCCACCATGACCTCGTTGAAGGAGATGTCCACACAGGCTAACCGCAGCACTGCTAGGGTCTCACAGGCAAAGTGATTAATAACATTGTGACACAGGGGAAGCCGGAAGGTAATGATTGTTTCCATCAACAAATTCATGAAACCAGCCGCCAAGCAGCCAGCAGCCAGCCCCAGGCACAGCCCTCCATGCATGATGACTGTGGTGCAGTGTATGGCACACCGCCACAGAGCAGTCATAAGCCATGGCTCCCAGCAGGAAGAACTCAGACCCACCCAATGTCAGGGAGATGTAGAGCTGGAGCATACAGCTATAGAATGGGATGGACTTCTGGCCGGAGAGCTGGAGGGCCAGCATTTGTGGGGCAAAACTGTTTGCATAACAAAGGTCCACAAAGGATAAAACACTAAGGAAGAAGTACATGGGGTTATGAAGTCTGCTGTCCAGTCTGATCATAATAAGAATGAGGACATTTCCCACAAGAGTCACCAAGTACATTGTCAGGACCAGGACAAAGAGGAAGACTTGAGTTTTCCGGGTCGCTGGACAACCCCAGTAGGATGAACTCACTCACCCATGTCTGGGTCTTATTTTCCTGGCCCATGAGTTTCCAAGGACCAAACTCTAAAGAGAGCCTACCCATCTGAACCAAAGTTCTCCTAGAACATCTCAGCCAAATCATCATCCAAACCCTGCTTGAACGTATCCATAGATGAGGAACACAATGGGACCCAGCTGTGCAGCTGGAAATCAAGGAGTAAAGAAGTTACATTCTTATAATTCAATTTATTAGGTCATAATTTCTTTTCTGAAACATCTGCTTTTAAATGGAGGAAGGAAATTAATGAAGTATTTAGACTTAAATCCTACTCAATTTGTAGTTATTATAGAGAATTCATGTCTTTTTGGTGAAAAAGTTTTTGGTTCACATGAGAGATATTTTTCTGAATCCTGAATGATGTCCAGTCCTATTTAACTTCCTTTTGCTTACTGGATTTCCCCTCTAGATATCTCAGACACAACCCTACTTACCCCTCCTCAGTGGACTGCATCCATGAAACCCTGGATATTTTAAATAATATTCTTATATTTTTATTAATGATTTTATTTATAAATGATTTTAAATGTATTTGCTGTAACTTGTCATTTTGAGAGTGTCAAGTAGAAGGTCTCCTCTCTACCTAGGTCACAACAGCGGCCGCACTGGGTGAGATCAACCCAAGACAGCCAACTTCAAGAATCAGGTATTGCATGAAGAGAAAGTATACATAGCTGCTAAAATTCATCTCCTGTGCCCCTCAAGGGGAGTTTAATAAAGTGTTTAATGATGTGAGGTTATGGCGGAGCAAGATGGCGGAGGAGTAGGAGACCTGGATTTCGTCTCCTCTCAGGAATTCAGCTGGATAGGGATCAAACCATTCTGAACACCTACAAACTCAACAGGAGATCGAAGAAAAGAATAGCAACAACTCTCTGAACAGAAGAGCGACCACTTTCTGGAAGGTAGGACGTGCGGAGAAGTGAATCCGAGGGGATATTTGGGAGGATAGACGGTGGGGGAGGGGGCCTCTGTCGGCCGCTTCTGGCAAGTGATAGAGCCACGGAGCACAAAATGATGTGAGGTTATTACTTTACAATGATGCTTTCTCAAGGAAGGAACAGCTCATTCATTTCTCAATACAACATTGATCACTCCTCACCAGTGAAGATAGGATAAAAGATCAGGTGTTAATTATAGAACATGATGACATAGGCAGTAATTCTTTGACCCCAAAACCCCCCAAAAAATTTCTTTTGTTTTTTCTTTCTTTCGCTCACCTACAAAAAGAAAGAAGTGATCCATAACTGAAGTATACAGACAGGAGTCTGAAGAATGGGATGCCTGGGTGGCTCAGTCGGTTAAGCGTCTGCCTTCAGCTCAGGTCATGATCCCAGGGTCCTGGGATCGAGTCCCGCATGGGTCTCCCTGCTCTGCGGGGAGCCTGCTTCTCCCTCTGCCTCTGCCTCTCTCTCTCTCTCTCTCTCATGAATAAATAAATAAAATCTTTAAAAAAAAAAAAAAAAGAAAAGAAACCCATTCAAGACCTTGCACTGGAAACTTCCAGTCATTCACACCAGAATTAACCGGAACAAGATACTTAGCTACAAGATTGGCAAAGAGATTCACAACTCTTAAAGTGTAAGTAAAGTTCCTCACTGTGTAATAAGATACAGGATTCAAAATCTTCAGGACAAATAGGTAGTTCAAGAATTCTATTTTTCCAGAATGTTCAAAATTAATAGGTTGTTTAGCTTCATGGCTAGAAACCAGTAGCATAGTCTTAATTCTTTTGTGTTCCCTTGCTTGTAATTTCTGTTGCACTATACCTATTTGTACATCAGCTTCTTTTCATTTTGCCATATTTTACACTGAATACAAAATATTGTCATTATACTGGTTAGAAAATTTCCTGGTCATGAAAACCCTGATAAAAATATGGACTGATACGTTTATAGTGCTTTCCTATCCTTACATAAATGTATTTTTAGCACTCCAATGCTTTTTAGAGATACACCAAGAGCTAAGGAGATCACACTAGAAAATACAGGTCTCTCTCTGACATCCATAAATCTGCAGTTTTTGAAGAGAATTATCTCTCTCTCTTTCTACACGTGTGTATATACATACACATATATATTTCAAGAATTGCTGAAAAGGTAGATGTTGAAAAAAGTATTTCGTGCTTACTGCTTTGTGTTAGGATTTCATGAAATAAACCAAACAACTGTATAAATCACACTTAATAAAACCTGAAATATACCGGGGCACCTCAGTCGTTAAGCGTCTGCCTTCGGCTCAGGTCATGATCCCAGTGTCCTGGGATCGAGCCCCACATCGGGCTCCCTGCTCCACAGGAAGCCTGCTTCTCCCTCTCCCACTCCCCCCTGCTTGTGTTCCCTCTCTCTCTGTGTCTCTCTCTGTCAAATAAATAAAAATAAAATCTTAAAAAAAAAAAAACAGACCTGAAATATACCAAAGTGAGATGAATTGTTTCCAAGGCGTATTTCTATTGTAACCTGTTCTTTAAAGCAATGCCAGTGATTTGTACCACATTGTATGTAAGACTTACTCCAGATAACCTCTCTTCAGTCCTGTCTGATGAGGGCTCAAATATAACTGTGATGCAGCCACTTTTCCAAGTTATATCAGAAGGTGTGTATGTGCACACAGGTGGCCGAAATGCAAAGGTGATGGGTCATGGTAGATTCATTTACACTCTTTGCACTTCTATAACCAGGACTCAAATGTCAGCTTTAACAAATCAAACAAACAATAACAAAACAAGTAGTGTTTTCCTACCTGTCTCCAAAAACATATACAAAAGGGGGGGGCATTTGTTATTACAGCCATGTTATGCTTGCTCAGTAACATAGTCATCTCTAAGTGATACATAATTTATGTGAGTGATTTTGCTTTTTTAAATAAAATATATTTGATATTTTTAAAAAGTGGTGTGTTAAAAAAAAGTGATGTGTTAAAGTCAACGTAAATCCTGTTTCTTTGTAAAATTGTTTCAAATGACTTACCCAAATCAATTGCCCTGTGAATCACAGAATAGTCAGTTCAGTTTTAGAAAATCTTAATCTTATCTGTTCTTTTGGGGGCAGATGGTGGGAAGAAAACAAGCTCCTGAAACACTCTTGCCCATCGAGAGTGCAAAAATTCCCTGGGTGGGAAAAATGTTATGAGAAGAATTAAAAACTGTAACTGTACTTGTTTCTATATCAAGTTGATATAAACAAACATTTTATTTATTCCTTACTCTGTACCAAATTATACTAAATACTTTATATATCTAATAATTAATATGATATAATAATCTTGACAACAACACCCTGAATTTTGGCCTATTATTTTCAGGCGTCAAAGGAGATGAAGAGACTAGACAGAGAAGGAGTGAGCAGGTAAACAGGGTTACCTGATAACCTGGGGCACATCCCTAGTGCTTCTATGTACAACATAACCCATGTGCTGCACAGTGATAGTCACTGTTTGAAGGCTATGGATTCACCTTACATAAAATCAGGAGACATATTGGGACGCCTGGGTGGCTCAGTCCGTTAAGCGTCTGCCTGCAGCTCAGGTCATGATCCCAGGGTCCTGGGATCAAGTCCCTCATTGGGCTCCTTCCTCAGAGGGAAGCCTGTTTCTCCCTCTGCCTGCCGCTCCCCCTGCCTGTGTTCTCTCTCTCTCTCTGACAAATAAATAAAATCTTAAAAAAAAAAATCAAGACATGTCAAGAGGACTGAGCTCCTACTTTTGATCCCATTCACCTCTGAGTCCTGGTGGAACGGAGTAGGTGCCTCCCGCTTACCTGGGAAGTTGAAGTCTGGCTTTCAGTCCTCGCCAATAACAGGACAAGGAGAAACAAAGCACATCTCCTTCATTTAGAAACTCTCTTCTTCTTGCAGAACATGATTCACTGGCCTCTTTTACAGACTTGGAAAGGTGATCATGCTTCTACTTTGTGTCTCATATAGTGATGACTACAAGATGCGTCCATGGCAGGGAGTCCTTTCTTCCTCCCTTAGGAAAAAATGAAGGGCTATGATTGTGGACAATAATGGACACAAAAATGACCTAATATCAGAAATGGATAAAGGTATGTGCTAGTTTTTTAAAATCAGCTTGCAAAAGATGATTAAACCTAAGTATAATTTTGTCTAGCCAAAGGACTATCCCTAACAAGGAAAAGATGAGTCACGACAAAGGATCCTGGACTGTGGGGATGAGTCTTGTCTGGTTGGGAGATTTGTCCCTTCTGATCTGCATCCCACACGTAATTTGGACTCTATTCTCCTTAGTGGTGAGTGCCAACATATCCCCCCCTCTGTTTGTGTAAATAGTTACTGTCACAATAACATAAAAAGCAGGCTACGTTTCCAGGTCACTTGGTAATCACACCCAAGGCAGAGAGGTAAAATGTTGAGTGTCCATGTAGGTAAGCCCAAGCCATTATACAGGTGAAGAGATGCAGTTCTTTCTGGTCAGAGGAATGCTTCCAGAGCGCCCTCTTGCGGTCCCACACACAAATACACTCTCTCATGCCCAAGCTGTTCACAGTTCTTTGATAACTATTTAGCTGTACCTTCACAACATAAAATCACAACTCTGGGATGTACTGACACTGAATTATGCACTACAAAATGCTTAATTTTGTGTGATATGAATTATAACCCAATTTAAAAAATCTTCATTGAATGTCTTTCATTAAATATCTTCTTTAAAAAAATTAAAACTAGCCCAAACTTAAATAAACAAGTAGTAAATAAATATCTGAAGGAGAAACGTATGCAAAAGGTAAGCAGAGGAAGAGGAGAGGATATTGAGATGCAAATAAGAATAAATAAATGAGCAAAGTCATTGAGAAGCTCTCTAGGGAAAAAGGGAAAAAAGTCAGAGAGAGAATTAATGGTCAGAAAGGAAAAAAGAAACCAGAAAGGAAGACAAAATTAAAAAAAGAATACAGTGAAGAAGTAAAGGAAATTGAAATGAAATCAAATGAGGAAGAAAAGGAACAATGAAAATGGGAGAAAAGAAAAAATATTTATCGATGACCTTTTCTTGACATTTAATCAATTAACACATTGCTAAAATTATCCAATATTTTATATACCAGAGCTTCCCATATTTTATTTATCTTAGTGTTCAATCCCAGAGTGTTATTTTTAGTCCTTTGCAGTGAAATTTTCTAGAATTTGGTTCTATCATGTTAGAAATCCTGCTCAAAATACATTTACCAGAGAAATTGATGAATTCTCAGAAAATATGAACAGTGAGATCTTTCAGGACAACCCTCCCACCACCCCCCCCCACACACACACACACCTCTTTAGGACAAATTTTTCCTCAGTTACATTATTGAAAAACCCCAAATTCGTCGCCAAAAGATAGAAGACTCAAAGACACTTAGCTAAGGCATTATTGAATTATTTCTGTTCTTCAGCCACTTTATCATAATCTGCTTTGCAAAGAGGAGGAATACTTTACCAGAGTCATCTCAGCATTGCCAAAGCACACCAGAGATGATCAGAAACCCATATCCCTTTCCTCTGAGCTTTTAGAATAGTTTTGAAAGGAGAGGGACATGGGGCAAAGAAAAGGTGAAGTAAAAGGAAAGAAAGAGGGGGATGGCACAGATTTGAACCGGAGAAGGTAGGACTCCTGGGTCAGCTGCCTCCTACAGGTAAGGACTCCTCTCCCCTACCTTACCTTCCCCTCCCCTCCCCTCCCCTCTGCTCATCTCCCATCTAGCCCTGCTCCAGTGTTACGCTGTTTTCTCTACCTTGCCCCAGACTACTTAGAGAATGAGCTTTAAGCTAGAACCAGGCATGGTGAGTAACCCACACAAATTTTTATTTCAAGCAGAATAGCTGCATTTATCATTACCAACAGCTCTGCCTCTTTGGATCATTTTCATGCAGCTTGAACATTTGATTTTCATTTTGAAAGACCTCTTCCACTGGAATGAAGCATTATGGAAAAGCATATATTTCCCTAAAATCCTAGCACATCAGTTTTCATATCTGTAAAATAGAGATAATGGCATAAACTATGCCTTTCCTGGAGGAATATACACGTAGTTATCCAGCAATAAAAAACATAATAAAAATGCTAAATTAATAAACAAATGGAAATAAACTTGAAAATTACTATTTTAACAACATGCATCAGCTAAGCAGCCTATTCAGCATGCGAGTGTGGACAGTGAGACCTAGCAAAGCTATATTAGATTCCTGACCAGCCCCAGATGGGCAGTTGCGGGAAGCATTTCAGACAAGGATGTTACTCTAAAGACTTGTTCTCAAAACAGAAATTTCGTGTACAGGGGAAAGAGCTAGTCTCTGAGGGAGTCATCTTTCTACTGGCATCAGCAAAGAAAAGGCCCATCAGCACAGACCTGGCACCTGGACCCTCTTTCCAGGAGTCGATGGGTGAAAAGCAAAGATGAAGACCAGTGCCAACTTGTTAGCAGGTTCAGGCCACCACAGGTGGGGGACCCTTAAATCACTTGAAAATTCTGGCTTCCTAATTCGAATAGCCGGAACACATGTTCTTTGGACAAATCTCCAGGAGAGGACAACCATGTCAAGCTGCCATGCTCTTAGGCTTGAAGAATACAGGAGGGACTACGGATTACAGGAACCTGGTTTCATAAATCATGTTGCTAAATACGTGTTAAAAAGAGACTGACAACGGCTGACTCACCTCTGGAGAGTGGAGGAGGCCATCCTGTGCGATGGCAGAGGTGGGCAAGTTGTGAAATTTGAGGCAAGTGCAATTGGAACAGGTAACTTTCTCTAACTTTAGTGATGAAATCTCAAGGGGCCAATTATGCTTTGTTTGTTAGATTTATTTTATTTTCCCTCCTCCTCTGTCTGGTCGCTTCTGCATCAAACAGCCTAACCTACATTTCAACTTTGCAAATCCCAAGTTTTGTTTCCTTGTCCCCAGAGCATGGGAAGGAGCTCTCCAAACTTTAATTTCTCAAGGGGATGGGGTGCATCTGGAATCTTCAGTGACACCACCTTTACATGGTGGAAATTTTATTCCACTTTATGAGCATGAAAATGTGATTACATCTCAAATTCCTCATTGCAGTTCACCCATCTCCACATTGCTTTGAACAATAGCCCCCAGCCAGGCAACTCAGGGGGCCAATGGGATGCTTTGTGCTTCACTGTCTGCTCTTAGTGTGGGCAGGGAGACTTTTTTATGCCAGTCTCTAGACAGATGCAGCCTAGGGTAGGGCTGCTCTCTAGGTTTGGAATTCTACCACCACATCCTGTAAACTTCTTAGAGCTTTTGACTTTTCCTCTAAGGGAGATAATCTTCCATACCCTGGTTTATACTTAGAGATTTTCAGTGTTCAGAATCTTTAATAAAAGTGCAGCCATACTGTGTGGGAATACTCGAGTGAGGATGTTAAACACTGTGTAGTGAAACCTGTAGAAGCCCAGTGTATTCCCTTCTCCAAGAGGGAGGGAGATTTCCACTCATGTGCCTTGTCCCTATGAATGTGACTAGGCTGCTCTCACCCTCTGCTCAGCTACGTGGCATTGCCCCAGGAATGGGCTTGTGATTCATTCTCCCCAACTTATTCTGATTCATTCTCCCCAATAAGGTGGGGAGAATGGAGCTTTGACAATAGCATTTTCTCCCAGCCAATGGTCTGAGACCCACTTTCTTTATTTTTCTTTAAGATTTATTTACTTATTTGAGATAGAGCGAGAGCAAGCAGGGGGAGGGACAGAGGGAGAGGGAGAGAGAATCCTCAAGCAGACTCCCCAGTGAGTGCAGAGTCCAACGTGGGGCTCCAGAACCTGAGATCATGACCTGAGCCAAAAATCAAGAGTCAGAAGCTCAACCAACTGAGCCACCTGGGTGCCCCTGAGACCCACTTTCTGAACAAAATAATGTGCCTGCAGAGTGCTGCCTATGTGAGTGCTGGAGTTGGAAGGGCAAACGTAGTAGAGCCTGTTAGCTCTGGACCTTAAAAAGAAAAGAGAAGAGAAAAAAAGTTGCTTTCTAGCTTCCAAAATGTTGTTGGCATTTCTCATAAAATATATTTGTTAAATTTATTGTCCTCTTTGCTTTATGGATTTATTATCTTGTCTTTTATGCTTTTACCATTATTTAGCACATTTTTAGGAGGGAGCAAATATAAACTCATTTGTAAAATCATTTCCTCACCTTTAGATACTTGGAATTTTTCATGGCATAATAATAGGAAAGATGACATTTTTTGTCCTGTTAGTATAGCCATGTGTCCCAACATCACTTATTTAGTAGTGCATATTTTCCTATATTACCTTGAAATTATACATCTATGATATACTAAATTCATATATGTAAAAGTTTCTTTTGGGATTATATTTGGATTCGTGAATTTTTCTACAACAATACTATAATTTTAATTGTACTTACATATAATCTGCTTTGATGTATATGAGGGCAGGTACTCTCTCACTTTATTACACTTCTTTCTTAAAAACTAAATTTAATAAAAGTTAAATGCCCTAAATCCACAGCAAACCTTATACCTAATGGAGAATCTGTAGATGCTTTTCTTGGATCAGGAACCAGAAGGATACCTGCTATCACAGCTATTGTTTGACCTGACGTTAGAGGTCCTGAGCTACGATATGAGAAAAGAAATACATTGAGACATACAAAGATTATAAGGAAAACTATCATTTTTTACAGATGATATTATGTATCTGAAAAAAATGTTCAACAATTAGATTTAATAAGAAAGAACTACATATGAGATCACCTCACAAAAATCAATAGTGTTTCTGTACACAAGCAATAACCAATGAAAAAAATAAAATTCTATTTATAATAGCAACATAAATTATAAAGTATTTAGGAATTTCTCAGCAGAGAGAATACATGATTTCTATGGAGCTCTTTGCCAAAACTTTTAGTCCTTCCAGTATTCTTCCTCTTCTTTTCCCATTTTCCGCTGTAGCAAGTAATACCTATAATATACTATATACATTAATTGTTTCTTATATTTATTATTTCCCTTAAGTAGAATGTAATCTCCATGAAGGCAGAGACTTTTGCTTGCTTTTCACTGTTGTATCCACAATACCTGGAAGAGTGTCTGCCATATAGTATGTTTTTTTTTTTTTTTTAATCTTTTTTAAAGATTTTATTTATTTATTTGAGAGAGAGAGAATGAGAGAGAGAAAGCACATGAGAGGGGCGAGGGTCAGAGGGAGAAGCAGACTCCCCGCCGAGCAGGGAGCCCGATGCGGGGCTCGATCCCGGGACTTCAGGATCATGACCTGAGCCGAAGGCAGTGGCTTAACCAACTGAGCCACCCAGGCGCCCCTGCCATATAGTATGTTTAACAAATATTTGTTAAACAAATATGGAGAAAATATTAAAACTTTAAATAGCACAAAAAAGATTATCTAAATAACCTCAAAGACATTCTTCAGATGAGACAATGTATTATAAAGATGTCAATGCTCCAAAATGAATCTACATATTCAATGCAAACCTAATCAAAATTTTAGATGAACTTTTTGGGAACTTAATAAAATTACTCAAAAATTTATTTGGAATACATCACTCTATAAATAGCTGACTCTTTGTAGATTGACTACAAATAAAATAGGTCAATAAATATAAACAGACTAGCTGGCTACTTTGACTATATATTTAATAACTTTGAAAAAGAAGATGAGTTTGGCCATCTTATTTGATAAATTACACATGACAAATGAAGACTTATTACAAGCCAAAATGACTTTTAAAAAGAGAATAATAGAATTATATGATGGGAGAGCAAACAAATGAACAAAGAGAAAAGAACAGAGTTCAAAAACAGATCCGTACATAGGTAAGCTCAATGTACATAAAAGTTACTGCAGATCAATGACTAAAAGATAGACTGCTTAATAAATGGACCATAACATGGAAGAACACCCAGCAGATCCATATTTGACAACATATGCAGAGCAGAATGTCAGATAAACTAAAGAAAAAACTGTGAAAGGTAAAAGTAGAAAACTGGATTAAATAGGAAAATATTTTATGACCCTGATGCAGGAATTTTTTTAGAAAAATTCATAAGCATGAATCATAGAACAAAAATATGATGAATCAGATCATATCAAAATGAAGGGTTTTCATTCAACAAAGGACTCCATGAATAAAGTTAACATATTAGAATAGTTGTCCACACAGCAAGGAAGAAATAAAGAATGAGATAAAAGAGAATTTTTTAAAATTTTAATTGCAATATAATTAACATACATGGTTATATTAGTTCCAAGCGTTCAATATAGTGATTCAACAACTCTATACATTACTCAGTGCTCATCATGATGAGTGTACTCTTAATCCTCTTCACCTATTTCACCCATCCCCCCACCCACCTTTCCTCTGGTAATTATCTGTTTCTTCTCTAGAGTTGAGTCTGTTTTTTGGTTTGTCTCTTTTTTCTTTGTTTGTTTATTTTGTTTCTTTAATTCCACATATGAGTGAAATCATATGGCATTTGTCTTTCTCTGACTGACTTATTTCACTTAGCATTACGCCCTCTAGATCCATCCATGTTGTGGCAAATGGCAAGATTCTGTTCTTTTTTACAGCTGTATATGTATATATACACCACATCTTTATCCATTCATCTGTCGATGGACACTTGAGCTGCTTCCATCATTTGGCTATTGTAAATAATGCTGCAATAAACATAGGGGTGCATATATCCTTTCAAATTAGTGTTTTCATATTCTTTGGGTAAATGCCCAGTAGTAGAATTACTGGATCGTATGGTAGTACTATTTTTAATTTCCATACTGTTTTCCACAGTGGCTGCAGAGAATTAATTGTTTAACAATTAATAACAGGGTCCTTCTGCAGGTGATAATGTTCCAACTACTAAGGAATATTATCTACCAATTATCTCTGCAGAAGCAGCTGGACCATGTCAGGCCACACATGTATGCAGCTGGACTTTATCCTAAGCAGGATAAAGATGTGGCCAGATATATTTTCTAAGCAAAGGCACCTTCTGCAAGTCAAATGACCTGGGCCACTCAAATAAATTGCAGGATAAAGAAAGAGTTGGACAGAATTACAGATTAAAGAGACTTCAAAGACATACCAAGTTGAAGAAAAATGGGCAAAACCAAACTACAGCGACTAGGGATATTTGCTTGGGTCACAAAGTCATCAGTAATGCAGGAAAGTGATTGCTGCAGTGGTCAGGATAGCAGTTACTTTGGGGGAAAAGGTGTCATGCTTGGGATGGGTCACATGGAGGGACTTCCTCAGTAGCTTGCAGCTCTGTTTTTTTACTTGAATGGTTTATATAAGAAGGGTTGTCTTATCATAGTTCACTCAGCTACACATTTGCGTAGTGTGCTTTTCTGCCTCTGTGTTTTATTTTACAACATAAAGTTAAAAAAAGTTTTAAGTACACTGTTGTATGAAGAATAAAATGTAAAAAGCAGAGGTGCAGAGAGACCAGACTGAAGATATATCTTGTTGATAAGGCTAATGGATTCTATTGACAGAGTGGGTATAAAAGAAAGGAATCAAGAATTATTCTGAGTGTATAGGGTTCCTTTTGCTACTATAGTGAAGGTGTATTAGAGCAAGAGGAAAGGAGTAGCTTAGGATAGAGGAAGCAAGCACAATCATTCTATTGTTAAGAATGCAATTCAGGTGATGTAAGTGAAGGTATTAAGCAAGCAATTGGATATATGTGCTTGGAACTTATGAGAAAGGTCTCGTCTGTCTTGGAGCAAAAAATATATAACAGATGGAGATTGAGATATCGAGAGATCAGAGACTGGCAGAGAGAGAGAGATCTGTAGATAGATGTCGTGGTTCTGGGTAAGATGATACCCTAGAGCAGACATAGTACAGGGATCTAACAAAGCCATGGAATAGAGAAAAAAAGTTCACTTTCCAGGAGCCTGGGTGACTCAGTCAGTTAAGTATCCGACTCTTGAGTTCCACTCAGGCCATGATCTCAGCATCCTGAGATCAAGCCCTGAGTCGGGCTCCATGCTGAGCATGGAGCCTGCTTAAGACTCTCTCTCCTTCTCCCTCTGCCCCTCCCCACTCACACACACACACTCTCTCTCTCTTAAAAAAAAAAAAGTTCATTTTTAATAATTGTATATAGAGAAAAGTTTGCATAATGCTTAGCCCTATAATGGTGTCCTAAAAACTATTTTTAAATATAGTTGAATATCTATACCACCAGTCTACCAAGTATTTTACATAGATTATCTATAATATTCAAAATAATCACACATACTGAATATTATTACTTCTTATATTTGAGAAAACAGGAGATCAGAGATATTAAACACATCTGTCAAAGCCACAATGCTGGTGAGGGGTGGGTCAACATGTAAAGCATGGCTGTCCTCAATCTGAAACTTTCACTGTTCACACTGCATTTCCTAGGGACAAATGCAGGAGGAATAAGAAAGGAGAAGGGGGAATGTGAGCTCTAGAAGGACAGCTAACCCAGCAGGCCCAAGTTAAAAAAGGAAGGGTTTTTTTTTTTTTTTTTTTTTTTTACCTTATGTACAGTAGGGCAGTAATACATAGTGAAAATCTGGACTAATGTGAAAAGTTGGTCTTCAAAAATGTGTTCACCATGATCCACCTTATTGGTTAATCCAGGGAAAAGGGCATGTCAATCATTTCCTCTTTGTTTGAAATATTGTTATTTGGGCTATTGGAAGAAAGGAGAAATCTTTTGAATCTTTACCTTTTTTCACTAAGTTTTCCCAACAGTCTCCTCAGAGCACTCATTACCTCTTTCTTCCTCAAGCTGTAGATTAAGGGATTCAGCATTGGGGTCACCACAGCATAGAACAGGGCAACCAACTTCTCTTGCTCTGCTGAGGAACCAGCAGTGGGTCTCAAGTACGTGAAGATGGCTGTTCCAAAGCCCCACATGGAAACCACAGTGAGGTAGGAGGCACAGGTCTCAAATGCTCTGCAGCGTCCTTTGGCAGAGCGAATATGCAGATTGGCAGTAACTATACGACCATAAGAGAACAGAACCAGGAAACAGGGAAGCATGATCACCAGAAATCCTGAGATGGCCACCATGACCTTGTTGAAGGAGATGTCCACACAGATCAGCCTCAGCACAGCCAACATCTCACAAGCAAAGTGATTAATAACATTACAGCACAAAGGTAGCCGAAAGATGATGATCGTCTGCATCATTGAATTCATGAAACCAGCCGCCAAGCAGCCGGCAGCCAGCCCCAGGCACAGTCCTCCATGCATGATGACTGTGGTGCAGTGGATGGCACACTGCCACAGAGCGGTCATAAGCCATGGCTCCCAGCAGGAAGAACTCAGAGCTGCCCATCGCCAGGGAGATGAAGAGCTGGAACACACAGCTGTAGAATGGGATGGGCTTCCAGGCTGACAGGAAGTGAACAACCATCTGTGGGACAGTGCTGTTGGTAACAGATGTCCACAAATGACAAGACACTGAGGAAAAAGTACATTGGTGTGTGTAGCCTGCTGTCCAGTCCGATGAGGAGGAGGAGGAGGAAGTTCCCCAGCATGGTCACCAGATACATGACCAGGAAAAGGACAAATAGGGAGAGCTGAGTGTCCCAGCAGCTGGACAGCCCCAGCAGAATGAACTCATTCATCCATGTCTGGGTTTTCTCTGCCCATGAGATTCTGAGGACCAAATCCAAGTTATAAATCAATGAGCACCAGATACTTAAGGTGGCAGGGGGCCTGACGAGGTCATTTCGACCAAACAGCAATGTGACATTGCACTGTGTGCTTTCCCAGATTATATGTCTCCTTCAGGGTTTGGGACCACAATAGAACCCATTGATATGGCTCAGATTCAAGGAAGGAGAAAACTCTTCTCCTTCCTTAAATAGGAAAGGTTTTATGAAAATGCTTAGACATTTGAGATGAAATGATTAACTGTAAAACATGCTTCTCTTATTTAGGGCCCGTTCCAAGGCATGGAGTTTGTTTACTTCTTTGTTGGATGCAAGTATTTCCCTCCTCCCGCCTCAAAATCCATATTGAATGGGGCCTAACAGGTATTAACTGTTTTTTTTTTAATTTACTATTTTACTTCTGGAGTCTCTATGAAAATGAAATACTAAATTTCCATCCTTTTAAAATCAGAAATTTTAGGTTGCAAGTTAGAAGGTAGCAAATATAAAATAGATTTTTCAGTAGGAACAAATTGTCAAAATTACATTTCAGGGTCAGGGAAGTAAAGAATGAAGACCTGGGGCGATCAGCCTCTGTTTTGAAAATCTTCACCTGCTTGTCTTTTATCAGTGTGAGAGGGTAAGAGGAAAGAATCTGTAATGTTTTCATCCTCCTTTGGAAGAGCAGCATAGCACTGATAGGCAGGGTATGTCTGTGAAGAAACAAATCAAAGTCAAAGATGCATTAACTTGCTTCCCTAATAAATGATAGGAGCTCAAATACTTGCCACACATACTTGCCTATTAACTAAGACAAAATGGAAAACTGGCTGCACATTTGCTGACTCTGTATGTATCCTGCGTAGTGAGAGTTATGGTTTGGAGACAATAGTGTGATGGAACATCATTAACTGGAATTAACTCAGTGAAAAGACTGTTGATTATCTTTTCCTTTGATCTCCTCTTACTTTGATCTCCATCTGAAATAGTTGACTATTTTCCCCTCTTAGGAAACTGTCATAGTCCATCCTTGTGTTAATGCTCCCTCTACCATAACTTACCCGAGCAGAAGGTGATACCTTAGTCTGCTCAATAACATCTCTAAACTTTCTAATCCTGCTGATGTGTTAGTATTTCAGAAAGTTCAAAGGCTCTAGTATTCAGAAATTCTCTTTAGAATTCTTAGTAATCTTATTTGCACCTTAATTCAAATCACAAGTGAAGGGGGGGCAATTAGAGGGGGAGACGAACCATGAGAGACTATGGACTCTGAGAAACAAACTGAGGGTTCTAGAGGGGAGGGGGTGGAGGGATGGGTTAGCCTGGTGATGGGTATTAAGGAGGGCACGTATTGAATGGAGCACTGGGTGTTATACGCAAACAATGAATCATGGAACACTACATCAAAAACTAATGGTGTAATGTATGGTAATTAACATAACATAATAAAAAAAATTTTTTTAAATCACTTTTTTTAATTTTTAAAAATTAAAAAAACTCATGGACTAAATAGAGTCCACTCTCAACTTCCCACATCCTCTAATTACTCTGCCCTTTGGATGGAGAAAGTGAAACTCATTCATAGCTGTCCCAAGGAGATATTATCTGCTTGTTGTCTGTGATCAGATAGTGCCATTGAATATGTTATGAAAATCCCAATTTGTATTGAGGGCATTCATGAGAGTAAGGGCAGCTAACCACAGATCAATAGGGTGCCTGAGATGCCCCTGTGGCAAGCTCCCTGCTCAGCAGGGTGTCTGCTTCTCCCTCTCCCTCCTGCTCAAGCTCTCTCTCTCTCAAATAAATAAAATCTTAAAAAAAAAAAAAAGAAACATGGTTAGATTATCATGTTTCTGTATCATCTTCATGGTTTTTAAAGTGCCTCTCTCTGGGAATGAATGAACTGCTTTGCCAATAAACATGCATTTCCCAGTTCAATTCTCATTACTTAGTTTCTCCATCTGTCTAAAGGGATCATACATTCAGGTTTATCCTAATTCACTGGAGGGAGGGAAATAGAGACAAGGATGGAATAAGTACATAATATCAATAAGAAAAGGAAGGTTAAAAAAGAGGTTAAAAATAAATAAAAGTTCAAAACAGTTTTGAAAATTTGATATGTAAATAAAAGTTTAAAGCGGATTCAAAAGTAAGGTGGAGGTGTTGTAACCTATTTAACGGCAAGCATGCATCACCTTTTCTTCCTGGAATTGTGGTTCAAGCTCCCTGAAATTACACATTACAAGTATTCTTCTCAAAAAAGGAGCACCTGGAAAGTGTGATATTTCCCAAAAGTTAATTGGCTAAGTTGCTCTCTCCACCCCATCCCCACTTCCTTATGCATACCTATATTGTTTAGGTCAACAGAAAGTTTGAAGCCAGCTATCCAGATGATATCACCTTCCGACCATCATCATTTAAGAATGTTGGGTCAACACAAACCTGTCCGCTGGTGCAGATTTCCAGGAGCGGGCAGGTGCTGAGGAGTACAGAGTGGTGGATGGGACATGACCTGTAGTAGCTAAGCCCAATGCTTCCTACGGTTGCAGCCAAAGCCTTGTGCTAGGTGCTGCATTTCTCAGAGGTACCGGAAAGAACTTTCTCCCCAGTTTGGCTACCCCAAATATGTTTTCTTTTAACATAATAGTGAACGTTAACTATACTGAAATTTAAATTAAAAACTTAATAATTTTTTTAAAAACTCAATAAAATTAAGATATATATGTTTTCTTTAAACCAATTGCCAAAATGGGACATTTATTTCTCCAGTAGCCAGATTCAATCCAATTGCCACATGAACCAAGGAAGAAGTTGTGTTTGAAGGATACCCTGGCTTCCTGATGCTGGTCCTAAGAACCCAAGGGGAACACCTCTGAGCATGACTGTCTTACCTCTGGGACAGGAGGTCATCATTGCCCCAGGAAGAGCAGAGATGGGCAAGATGGGGGATTTGGAAGAAGTAACTTTCTTTTCCCTCAGAGAGACAATCTCTACAGGCCAATTATGCTGTGCTTATTAGGCTTCTGTTACTTCTCTGAATAGTGATTTCCTCACCTGAAACTCTTACCTATTTTTTAAAAGAATTTACGAATCAGAATTTAGTTTTTCCTGACCCAGAAACATGAGAAACCAAAGCCCCAGTTTCCCTTGGAGACATTCTCCTGCCTTTACTGAAGTTTCTCTTTGAGAAACTACAACTTGCCCATGACTTTCTGTCCATGTACTCAAGACTGAGACCATTTGACCCAAAGTGCCCAGTTACTCAGGGATCACCTGGTGGCCCTTCAAACAATATCCCCTGTAACATGATTCTGAAGTGAGCTATGGTCAGATATTCTCTTTACAACTGATACAGCTATTTGGTGAGACTTTTCTCCATTTTGTCTCACTATCGGAAGGCTTTTAATTGGGCACAATCAAATTATTTAGCTATTTTTGTACCTAGATGTCTGCCCTCATATTCTGTAAATACGACAAATTCATGAGCCACTTATCTCAAATTACATATTAATTCTATTGATAGACATTTAAGTTGTTTCTAGTTTGTGGCCATTGAAAACAATACTACTGTGAACATCCTCTCCTCTCCTCACCTTGCCTTGCCTCTTCCTCTCTCTCTCTCACACACACACACATACACACTCACACACACACAGTCACACTCAACCTTTTGTCATATATATCCATTTCTGTTACCTAGAGTGGAATAGCTGCATCACATCTGTGCAGGTCTGTCTTCAGCTAATATTGTCAGTTTGTCAAAACAGTTGTACCGATGATATCCCCACAAACTACATTTGTATGAGGACTTCTTTTGCTCTAGACTTTATCCTCGGATTATCAGTCTTTGTCACTGTAGCCATTCTGATGGGCATATAGTAGTATCTCATGGGGATTATATCCCACATTTCTCTGATGACTGATGAGGTTGTGCATATTTTTAAATACTTATTGGTCATTGAAGATTCCATTTTCTGAGGTATGTGTTCAGTTTCTTGCCTGTTTTTCTCTTGGGTTATCTCTCTTTTTCTTATTGATTTTAGTTCTTTGTGTGTTTTTAATATGAGCCTGTTGTTTATATGGATCACAAATATTTTCTCCCACATTGTGGCTCTTTCATTCTCATAATGGTGCCTCTGATGAAGGGATGCCCTTAATTTTAATGTAGTTCTATTTATTGTTTTTCATATAGTTATTGCTTTTTTGTGTCTTGAGAAATCTTTGTCTCTCCCAAATCACAAAGTTATTCTTCAATGTAATCTTTCAGAACTTTAATACTTTACTTTTCACATTGAAAACAACAATATATCTGGAATTTATGTCTGGGTATTTTATAAGATAGAAGCCCAAATTTATTGTTTTTCTATGTGGATATCCAATTTTATCGAGAGACCATTCTTTCCTCACTGTTCTCCTGTGTTGCCATAAATCAATTTTTGATTTATGTGTGTAGGTTGATTTCTAGACTCTTTTTTCTGACCATTGGTCTATTTGTCTGTTGTTATAAAAATATTACATTGCCTTAATTACTGTAGCTTTATAATAAAGCCTATTTTTATCATAGTGTAAATCCTCCAACCTGATTCTACTTTTTCTTTCTTTTTGGGGGCAGGGTGTGGCTATTCTTGGCCATTTGAATTTTCAATCTGATTCTAAAACTATCTTGAAAAATTTCAGGAAAAAAATTTGCTGACATTTTAATTGGGATTTAATCTAAAAATAAATTTGGGAAGGGGCACCTGGCTGGCTCAGTCAATAGAGCATGTGGCTCTTGATCTTAGGGTTGTGGGTTCAAGCCCCATGTTGGGTGTCAAAATTACTTAAAAATAAAATCTTTTATTTTTATTTTTTTTATTTTATTATGTTATATTAATCACCATACATTACATTAGTTTTTGATGTAGTGTTCCATGATTCATTGTTTGCATATAACTCCCAGTGCTCCATTCAGTACGTGCCCTCTTTAATACCCATCACCAGGCTAACCCATCCCCCCACCCCCTCCCCTCTAGAACCCTCAGTTTGTTTCTCAGAGTCCATAGTCTCTCATGGTTCGTTTCTCCCTCTGATTCCCCCCCTTCATTTTTCCCTTCTTGCTATCTTCTTCTTCTTCTTTTTTTTTTAATTAACATATAATGTATTATTTGTTTCACAGGTACAGGTCTATTATTCAACAGTCTTACACAGCTCACAGCACTCACCATAGCACATACCCTCCCCAGTGTCTATCACCCAGCTACCCCATCCCTCTCACCCCCCACCACTCCAACAACCCTCATTTTGTTTCCTGAGATTAAGAATTCCTCATCAGTGAGGTCATATGATACGTGTCTTTCTCTGATTGACTTATTTCACTCAGCATAATACCTCCAGTTCCATCCACGTCATTGCAAATGGCAAGATTTCATTCCTTTTGATGGCTGCATAATATTCTATTGTATATATACCACTTCTTCTTTATCCATTCATCTCTCGATGGACATCTTGGCTCTTTGCATATTTTGGCTATTGCGGACATTGCTGCTATAAACATCGGTGTGCACGTACCCCTTCGGATCCCTACATTTTTATCTTTGGGGTAAATACCCAGTAGTGCAATTGCTGGATCGTATGGTAGCTCTATTTTCAACTTTTTGAGGAACCTCCATACTGTTTTCCAGTGTCGCTGCACCAGCTTGCATTCCCACCAACAGTGTAGGAGGGTTCCCCT
Source organism: Neomonachus schauinslandi (assembly GCF_002201575.2). Lineage (NCBI taxonomy): Eukaryota > Metazoa > Chordata > Mammalia > Carnivora > Phocidae > Neomonachus > Neomonachus schauinslandi. The sequence continues at coordinate 94,667,170 of NC_058414.1, read as the reverse complement.
TTCTCCGCATCCCTGCCAACATCTGTCGTTTCCTGACTTATTAATTTTAGCCATTCTGACTGGTGTGAGGTGGTGTCTCATTGAGGTTTTGATTTGGATTTCCCTGATGCCGAGCAATGTTGAGCACTTTTTCATGTGTCTGATGGCCATTTGGATGTCTTCTTTGGGAAAATGTCTGTTTATGTCTTCTGCCCATTTCTTGATTGGATCATTTGTTCTTTGGGTGTT
>NC_058414.1:94622512-94661942 GCF_002201575.2 Neomonachus schauinslandi | reverse complement strand
TCTCTCCTCTTTCATTCATGATTTTGTTGATTTGGGTCATTTCTCTTCTCTTTTTGATAAGTCTGGCCAGGGGTTTATCAATCTTGTTAATTCTTTCAAAGAACCAGCTCCTAGTTTCATTGACCTGTTCTACTGTTCTTTCAGTTTCTATTTCATTGATTTCTGCTCTGATCTTTATGATTTCTCTTCTCCTGCTGGGTTTGGGCTTTATTTGCTGTTCTTTCTCCAGCTCCTTTAGGTGTTGGGTTAGGTTGTGTATTTGAGACCTTTCTTGTTTCTTGAGAAAGGCTTGTATTGCTATATACTTTCCTCTTAGGACTGCCTTTGCTGCATCCCAAAGATTTTGAACAGTTGTGTTTTCATTTTCATTGGTTTCCATGAATTTTTTAAATTCTTCTTTAATTTCCTGGTTGACCCATTCATTCTTCAGTAGGATGCTCTTTAGCCTCCATGTATTTGAGTTCTTTCTGACTTTCCTCTTGTGATTGAGTTGTAGTTTCAAAGCATTGTGGTCTGAAAATATGCAGGGAATCATCCCAGTCTTTTGGTACCAGTTGAGACCTGATTTGTGACCTAGGATGTGATCTATTCTGGAGAATGTCCCATGGGCACCAGAGAAGAATGTGTATTCTGTTGCTTTGGGATGGAATGTTCTGAGTATATCTGTGAAGTCCATTTGGTCCAGTGTGTCATTTAAAGTCTTTCTTTCCTTGTTGATCTTTTGCTTAGATGATCTGTCCATTTCAGTGAGGGGGGTGTTAAAATCTCCCACTATTACTGTATTGTTGTCAATGTGTTTCTTTGCTTTTGTTATTAATTGGCCCTTATAAGTGGCTGCTCCCATGTTAGGGGCATAGATATTTACAATTGTTAGATCTTCTTGTTGGATAGACCCTTTAAGTATGATGTAGTGTCCTTCCTCACCTCTTATTATAGTCTTTGGTTTAAAATCTAATTTGTCTGATATAAGGATTGCCACCCCAGCTTTCTTTTGGTGTCCATTAGCATGGTAAATGGTTTTCCCCCTCTCACTTTCAATCTGGGGTTGTCTTTGGGTCTAAAATGAGTCTCTTGCAGACAGCATATTCACGGGTCTTGTTTTTTTATTCAATCTGATAGCCTGTGTCTTTTGATTGGGGCATTTAGCCCATTTACATTCAGGGTAACTACTGAAAGGTATGAATTTAGTGCCATTGTATTGCCTGTAAGGTTACTATTAAAAATAAAATCTTTAAAATATATTGTTTTTTAAATAAATGAGAAGTGACTTTTCTATGTTCTTGAGTATTTCAATCCATAAAAAAGATATATTCTTCCATTTATTTACTATCTGTTATTTTTTTTTCTATGTAACAGTGTTGCATATCTCTGATTAGATTTATGCCCAGTATGAAGTTTTGAAAGCTACTTTAATTAGTATCTTTTAAATTATGTAAAAGTATAATTGGCTTTTATATATTAAATATGTATACATGAAATTACTTTATGAATGGTGCCATTTCTTCATTATATATTTGGTAGAATTCAATGGTGAAACCACTTGGCCCAAGTGGTTTGGTGGAAAATTCTTAAATATGGTTTTAAAGTTTTTAGTACATAGGACTATTCTTTTTATTCATGTGTCCATTTGGGTAAGTTTATTTTTCCTAGGAATTTGTGTATTTCATCTAAATGTTTATTTCTAAAATTTTTTTTTTTTTAGATTTTATTTATTTGAGAGAGACAGAGATAGTGAGAGAGCACAAGTGGGGAGGAGAGGGAGAAGCAGGCTCCCCACAGAGCAGGGAGCCCAGTGCGGGACTCAATCCCAGGATCCTGGGATCATGACCTGAGCCGAAGGCAGACGCTTAACCGACTGAGCCACCCAGGCGCCCTTATTTCTAAAATTTACTAGCCAACCCATATATGTTAACTAATTAGAATTTAAATAAAAACTTGAAATAAAAAAAATACAATAAAATAGGGGCACCTGGATGGCCCAGTCAGTTAAGTGTCCAACTCTTGATTTTGGCTCAGGTCATGATATGCTGGTGAGATGGAGCCCCAGGTTGGGCTCCATACTCAGCACAGATTCTGCTTGAGATTCTCTCTTCCTCTCCCTCTGTCCCTCCCTCTGCTTATGCACACGTGTGCACACACTCTCTCAAATAACTACTTTTTAAAAAACAAATAAAATAAAATTTACAGCCTAAGTTTCTTAATATCTTCTTACATATTTTTAATGTATAGAGAATCTGTAATGTCTCTTTTTCTTTCCTGACATTATTTATTCCTTCATATCTCTCTCTTTTTTTATTAGTCTTGGTGATAAGTTGTGTTTGCTATAAAGTATTTTTAATATCATTTGGGTTTAAGGAAAGCAAGAAAGAAGAGGGCAGTTCCATCCCTTGGAAAGCATCATTTAATAGATAATAGGTAAAAGAAAACTATTTCCTCCTTTATGAAGATAAATCTTAAGGGTATAAAAGAAATTAAACATCATTAAAAATTATCCCAAAATAGGGGTGCCTTGGTGGCTCAGTTGGTTAAGTGTCTGCCTTCAGCTCAGGTCATGATTCCAGGGTCATGGGTTCAAGCCCTGCGTTGGGCTCCCTGCTCAGCAGGACCCTGCTTCTCCCTCTCCCCCCCATTCATGCTCTCTTCTATCTCTGTCTCTCTCTCTCTCAAATAAATAAAATCTTTAAAAAAAATTATCCCAAAATATATATGAAGAGAGTAAAAGAATATATAGCTCCTCTGAGCTATTTTTGGTATAGGACAGAAAATTATTAGGACACTAAAAGAACCATAGCTATTATATGAGGGCCATTTCTAAGAATTTTAAGAAATCTTACAAATAAGATCACTTACACTGAAGATAGGAAAATATTCTAAATTTCAAAACTAGAAAGAAATGCATGTGCTAAGGAAAAAATATATATCAAATTGACCTTACCTTCTTTATCAAGAGGAATTCTGGACTATTGAAAAGGATTTGACTTCAGCAATGTATTTTATGGCTTTACTGGAAATTCTATCAAATATTAAAAGAACATATACTTTCAAATTTGCACAAGACTTTCCAGAGAAAAGAAAAATAAGGGATCATGCTTTAACTCATTGTACAAGGTTAGGATGGCCATCATACCAAATGTTGACTGGGAAAGTAAAGGAAAATTACACTTTGAGCAGACTCAAGAAAACAGAAAATTCTCAAACAAAATAATAGCAAACTACATCTATAAACTATAAAACTGCATCATAACAAAGTCAGTTTTATTCAAGAAGGGAAGGTTGGTTTCATATAAGAAAACAATTGATGTTATTAACTTCATTAATAAATTAAGAGAAGAAAAACATCATATGATCATATTGGTGGATATAGAAAATAATTTTAAATGTAACATCAACTCATGGTTTTAAAAAAGAGAACTTACTAATTTGATAAAATGCATATAGAGTAAACATACTTATTGTGATTATTTTGAAAGTATTCCTTGTAAGTTCAGAAACAAAATAATAATGTTACTTATACTCATCTTTATTTAACATTATACTGGTGGCCCTAACCAATGCAAGAAGACAGTGGGAAAAATATAATACTATGAGGATTGAAAAGAAGTAACAATTCTATTATTTTATTTGCAGATTATATAATTTTCTATGAAAAGCATCCAAAAGAATCTATAAATAAATTATTATAATTAATAATTAGGCAGTTTTTAGATTAAATAAATCAATATCAAAAGTCATTGTGAATTTAGTTTCCAGTGATAAGGGAATAACAAGGATGGTATTTTTTCTCTTACCTTGAACAACTAGAAAACTGAACAAAACATATGAAGCAATGGTTTTCATACATTGGACAACAGGTAGTGCAAGACAGGGATGCAAGAGGAGAGAACAAGTAAGGTGAGCTACAGGTACCTCTGCTCACTGCCTAGAGAGTTTGCAGGCCACAGGATGAGGAGAGGGAATCAAAGCATAGCTTGTGGTCATCCTAAATTGAAAAGACAGTTCATACTTTGGGACAGAGTACTAAAGAGGAGAAAGCTGCAAAGAGAGAGAACTTGTGTGATCTGAAAATTGGTATCCTTAAATATTTTGCTGGTTATTGATCTTTGTGTGAATGTGAGAAACCTACAAGGGCCAAGGAAAGAACCACCAGAAAGAAGTAAACAGAATGATCTCTAGAGGTGACACAAAGCCCAGGAAAGGACTCACTAGCCAAATGGAAAGACGTCTAACACACAAGACATTGAGTAGAGTCTTCAGAAAAATACAATCTCGGTAATGGTACAAACTTCACTTCAGCCTGCTCTGGAGCCAACCTAACAACACTTAAAAGAAAGCCTCAAAAGATCAAACAAATTCTCAGCAACTGAACTGCTTCCCAGGACAAAAGTGCAGAAATACTTAAAGGAAAGCAAAACAACTTAAAGCCCCCCCAAACATAAAACTCACTATGTTTGTAATTCATAAAAATAATTCCAGACATCCAAAGAGGCAGGAGAGTTTCCAGATCATAGCACAAGAAAGGGAACCCAAACAAATCATAATGAGGAGAAAAATCAGTCAAAGAGTCCCAAAAGGAAAAGGGGAAGATGCGGTATGGGGAAAGACATAACGAATATTTTTAAAATATTAACCTCAAACTTCCAAATATGATGAAAAGAATGAATCTACATATTCAAGTGACTTAACAAACCCCAGTTATTTAAAAAAATACTAAAGTACTACATCTAATAAAGCAACAATAAAAAGAAAATTATTAAAGCAATTGTAGAAAAAATTATGCATTACATACAGAGAAAAAAAGATAAGATTAACAGAAGAACTGGAAGAAAACAAATGCCAACCAAGAATTCTATGCCAGTGAAAATAAACAAAAAAAGAAGAAAAAAATTTTAAAAAAATGAAAGATAAATAAAGATGTATTCATCATGCAAATGATAAAAGTATTTATAGTCAGTAGACAAAAGCATTTCAAGCAAAGTTAAGGACATAAACCTAAGAAAAATAATAATAAAGATAATTAAAAATCAATAGAAAACAAAAATAATAGAGAAAATCAAAGAAAACAAAAGCTAAAAAAAAAAGGAAACAAGCTGATTTTTTTTTTTGGAAAATATCAATAAAATTGATAAACTTCTATCCAGACTGCTCAAGAAAGAAAGAAGATACAAATTATCAATATAAAAAATGAAATTGGTGACATCACTACTGATCTTAAACACATCAAAAGAACAAAAACAATTTAAACCTCCCCACAAATAAAACAATAGGCCAATGGCTTCACTGGTGAACTGTACCAAACTTTTAAGGAAGAAATATTCTAGAAAATTGAAACAGGGGTGCCTGGGTGGCTCAGTCGTTAAGCGACTGCCTTCAGCTCAGGTCATGATCCCACGGTCCTGGGATCAAGCCCCGCATCCCCCTGCTTGTGTTCCCTCTCTCGCTGTGTCTCTCTCTGTAAAATAAATAAATAAAATCTTAGAAAATTGAAACAGAAGTAACTTTCCCCAATTAATTATCTAAGCATTACACTGATAACAAAACAAGACAAAAACATCACAAATTAAAAAACTATAGATCAAAATCACTCATGATCATGGATACAAAAATATTTTTTAAAATATTAGCAAAATGTATCCAGGTATATAAAAAAAAATAAATAGAAGTCTCTTGAGAAAGATGGCAGCAGAGTAGGAGGATCCTAGGCTTGCCCCATCCCATGAATATAACTAGATCACTATCAAATCATTCTAAATACCGGAGAAATCCACCTGAAGACTGGCAAAACAAACTACAGCTAAAGGGAGAGAAGAGGCCACATGGAAGAAGGTAGGAAGTGTGGAGACAGGGCTTAGAAGAGAAACAGATTACAGCTGCTGCAGAGGGGAGGGAGCCATGGACTCAGAGAAGAGAGAGGGAGGGAGAGAGAGAGACAGAGAGACAGAGACACACACACACTCACACACACAGAGAAGGACACAGGGGAATGCACAAGAACACTTCCCCATAGCTATTGGCTTTGAAAACAAGAGGAGCTGAATTTCATGAGTTCTTACAAACAGTGGGGCTTAAAGCCTGGAGTTTTAGAGGTCTGCAGGCTTGGCTGGGATAAAGCCCTGAGGGCATTGTACTGTTTATGGAGAGAAGGCAGGCAAACAACCTGGAGGCAGACAGCATGGAAGCAGTGATCTAAACAGTACCTGGGGCACACAGTGTGGAGATTATCTGCCCTTCTAGAAGCATGCCCCAGAGGGGCAGCATTCACAGAGAGACCTCTCTGAGAACAAAGGAGCTGGCTGGTGCCATTTCCCTCTACCACCCCTCAGCATAAACACAGAGCCATATGCAGGAAGCAGTGCTTCCTAACTTTGCTTACACTAAGCCCCACCCCGCTGCAGTCTGGTGGAACTGCCCTTCTCAGTTATACTTGCCTCAGTCCCAGCTTGGGGGGCCCTTCCTCCAGAAGACCAACACAAACCCTGCCCACACCACATCTCCCAACCAGAGAGCTTTTCAGGGCCTCAGTTACAGGGGAGGTAGTGATGAGTCTCATTTCACAAGCAGAACACAGCACACCTAGTTAAAACTCACCACATTCAGGCCAGGGACCAAACATTACCCACAGCAGGAAAGGAGAGCTTCTGAAGACAATGGGCCTAAAGGATAGAGCAGCCAGAACACAACAGCAGAACACATGCAGCACACACAGGAGATACTCCCTGAAGCCTCAGGCCCTGGGCACTACATCACCTCTTCTTCATAAGGCCATTACTTTCAGGAACAGCAGAAATAACTGGCTTTTCTAACACAGAGAAATAGGCAGAGACTTAGACAAAACGAAAAGACAGAGGAATTTATCCCAAATGAAAGAACAAGATAAGGCCACAGACAGAGATCTAAGCAAAACAGATGTAAGTGCCTGATGGAGAATTTAAAGTAATGACCATAAGGATACTCACTGGACTTGAGAAAAGAATGGAAGATATCAGTGAGACCCTTACCACAGAGATAAGAGTTATAAAATCAATCAGAGATGAAGAGTACAATAAACGAGATTAGAAATACAACTGATGCAATGAACAGCAGGATGGAAGAAGCAGAGGAATGAATTAATGACCTAGAAGACAATATAATGGAAAACAGTGAAGCTGAACAAAAGAGAAAGAATTATGCAAAACAAGATTATACTTAGGGAATTAAGTGACTCCATCAAATGTAATAACATTTATATTATAGGAGTCTCAGAAAAAGAAGAGAGAGAAAAGGGGGCAGAAAATTTATCTGAATAAATAATACCTGAAAACTTCCCTAATGTGGGGAAGGAAAGAGACATCCATGAGGCACAAAGAACTTCCATTAAAATCAACAAAAGCAGGCCTATACCAAGACATATTGTAATTAAATTTGCAAAATATAGTGATAAAGAAAAAATCTTAAAAGCAGCAAGACAAAAGAAGTCATTAATTTACAAGGAAAAAATCCATGAGGATAGCTAGAGATTTTTCCACAGAAACTTGGCAAGACAGTAGAGAGTGGCATGATATATTCAAAGAGCTGAATGGGAAAAATCTGCAGCCAAGAATACTCTATCTGGCAAGGCTGTCATTCAGACTAGAAAGAGAGATAAAGAGTTTCTCAAACAAACAAAACGAAAGGAGTTCATAACCACTAAATGAGCCCTGCAAAAAATATTAAAGGGGAGGGGCACCTGGGTGGCATCTGACTCTTGTTTTCAGCTCAGCTAATGATCTCAGGGTTGTGAGATCAAGCCCTATGTTGGGCTGTGCCCTGAGTATGGAGCCTGCTTAAGAGTCTCTCTCTTTCTCTCCCTCTGCCCCTGACCCCCTGCTCACGCTCTCTCTTTAGAGAGAGAGAGAGATAAATAAAAAGAAAAGAAAAGAAAGAAGAAAGGGAGAGAGGGAGGGAGGGAGGAAGGTTGGTTAAAGGGGAGTCTTTGAGTGGAAAGGAGAAACCAAAAGTAACAGTGTAAAAGTAGGAAACACAAAAGCAGTAAAAATGAATATTTCTTTTAAAAATCAGTCAAGGACCTCACACACACAAAAAGGATATAAAATATCATGACATACGTAGAATATGGGGAGGAGAGGAGAAAAGAATGGGTTCAAACTTAAATGACCATCCGCTTAATATAGGCAGATATTTGCAGAAGAGATTAAATACAAACCTAATGGCAACCATATATACAAACCTAATGGCAACCACATATCAAACACTAATAAACATGCAAAGAATAAAGAGGAAGAAATCCAAATACATCACTAAAGAAAATAGGCAAAATATGAAAGAGAGAAATATAAGAAAGGATCAGAGAAAATCTCCAGAAACAACCACAAAATAAGCAATAAAATGGCAACAAATACATATCTATCAATGATTACTTTGAATGTAAAAGGACTAAATGCTCCAGTCAAAAGACATGGGGTATCAAAATGGATAAAAAACAAGACCCATCTCTAGGAATTTACTGAAGAAAAATTAAAAGCATGTGTCCACAAAGAGACCTTTACATATATCAGTTTAATTCATAATCGCCAAAATCTGGAAATAACACAAATATCTATCAACTGGTGAATGAATAAACAGATTATGGTACATCTGCATAATGGGACACCACTTGGCAATAAAAAGAAATCAGGGGCACCTGGGTGGCTCAGTCAGTTGAGCATCCAACTCTTGATTTTGGCTCAGGTCATGATAATCAGGGTCATGAGATTGAGCCCCATCTCAGGCTCTGCACTCAGCTCGGAGTCTGCTTGAGATTCTCTCTCTCCCTCTTCCCCTACCCCTGTTGGGACATGCTCACTCTTTCTCTCTCTCTCAAATAAATGAATAAAATCTTTAAATAAAAAAAAAAATTCTGCTATATACAGCAGTATGCATGAGTCTTGATGGTATTATTACAAGTGAAAGAAGACAGGCACAAAAGGCTTCATCAATGTGATTCCATTTAACATACTGGAAAAGGCAAAATTGTAAGCATAGAAATGAAATAAGCAGTTTCCTGGGGCTGAGGTAAGAAGAGGGCATTGACCACAAACTAGAAAAAGGAAACTTTTAGAAATATTCTATATCTTGTTTATGGGGGTTATAAACATTTGACAAAAATTATGTAATTATATACTTTAAAATAATGAATTTTGCTGCATGTAAAATATACATCAATAAATATGATTTTAAGAAAGAAAAATGATAAATGACAAATAAAATAATAGTAGAATGGAAAAAGGATATAAACACAAACTCAGTAGACATTCAAAGACAATAAGCAAAACTATGAATATATTGATGCCAATAAATTTGAAAACTTAAATCAAAGGACAAATTTCTGTTAAAATATAACTTACCAAAAGCTGATGGAATATAAAATAACCTGAAAAAAATCCTAAAGCCTTAGAGAAGTAAAATCTATATTAAAAGTATTCCCTCAAAGATAAGCTATGTTGGTGTGTTCCATCAAACTTCCATGAAACAGAGTCATTTCAATCATACTGCACCCTGGTGCTAAAGTGTGCATTACACAAACATAGAGACATGAGGTAGTAAGAAAATATAATCAAACCCATGTTTGGCTTGGCGATGGATGTGCTGACCTGGGACTTTTTATCCTGAAGGGATGCCTTTTTCTACTTGGAACAAAGACCATGTTGTCTTGTGAACTTGTAAGCCCTGTTATCAACCTTCTACCAACAGTAGAAAGTCGGGTCACATGACATCTACATTTATTCCACATCTACAACACATAAGTTTATGACAATCTATCAAATTATCATCTTTGCACAAACTGGCTCTTCTTCCTAATTTCTATACACATGTACCTTTCAATCATGCCCTTTCCTTTAAAAAAATATAAGAAAAATCAAGAAGTGTAGGGGACTTGTTCAGTCACACTGTCTCCTTCCTCTTAAGTGTTTTATGGATCTCTAAGTGCTCACAGATTATCACAAATCTGACTTTCACTTGACCTCTGGTAATAGTACTTAGCATTTAGTAAGCGCACATAGAGAGTTCTTATATAGTACTAATAAAATACCTAAATAATAGTTAGATAGTGCTTAGTACTAATGATAGCTCTTAGCAGAAGTGCATCTCTGTAAAACTGCCTGTGATGGAAATTTATTTTAAAGACTTTTTCTTACCTATAAGACCTTTCTTATCTTTAAGAGACCTTTCTTATCTCATAATTAGCCTCAGTAATTTTACAGAAAATAAAATACCAATCAAATTAAATTCTTTATAGCCTTTCCAAATTCTCTCCTGATACAGGTTTCCTCATATTTTGAGTGGGAATAATAATGTCAGCTCTCCTGACCTTAGTGGATAAAATATAAAGGAATGGGGCTATCACTGTCATAGCCATAATCTTTGTTGAATATGAGAATGTTATGGGCTGAATTGGGCCCCTTCCTAATTCATATGTTGAAATCTTAATTCCCAAAACCTCAGAATGTGACTATATTTGGAAGCAGGGTCTTTAAAGAAGTCATTAACTTAAAATAAGATCATTAAGGTGGGCCCTAATCCAATATGACTGGTGTCCTTATAAGAAAAGATTAAGAAACAGACATGCAGGGAGGGAAGACCATGTGAAGACACAGGGAAAAGAAACCCACCTGCAGAAAGGACAGAAGCCTCAGAAGAAACCAACCCTGCCAACACCTTGATCTCAGACTTCTAGAATCCAGAATTGCAAGAAAGTATATTTTGTTGTTTAAGCCACCCAGTTTGTGGTACTCTGTAATTTCAGTCCTTACAGGGAATTAATAAAAAAAAAATAGAATGATAGTTCCAAAAACACTTCAAAAATTAAAACTCTAACATAGAGTAATATTGCCCAAATTAACAGTAACAAAAATAATGCTGATACCCATATCTATATGCACTGATTTTTCTTTTAAAAGTTGTTTTCTGTACAAAAGTTTAGAGAGATGGAACACCTTTCTCCTAATCATGCAGGGATTTTTAGGGATTTAGATCTAGTCAGCTCCAGAATCACCATTCTTTCTTGAATCATAGGTTTTGTAGAACACATTATTTTAAAAATAATATTTTTATTTTTTGTAATGACTGTTAATAACAGAAGCATTATATTTAAAATGCCTACCTTTATTAAAAACTCCCAAGTAACAACACGGTATCTTTGCCCACTATTACATAAAATTCTCTGTTGTATCACAATAAAATCAAGTCAAATTTTTGTGTTTTTAAATATTCTTTATTACAGTTACAGCTTCTGATTCTTAAGAAAATCAAAGCCAAACAGAATTTGTTTCTCAAAAAGTAACGGTGAACTTTTTAGGGTAAACTTATCTGATATATTAATCTTCTGCAGGAAATAGGAGTCCCACAAATTCACAGAATAACATAGCTTTATGGAAGTGATTCCCTCCTAGTCCAGTTTCCTCACCTTTCAGATAAGGTAAAAAAAAAAAAAAAAAATCTCTGGAAAGCGGTTGGCCTAGGAAGCCCTGGAAGGTAGAGGTTCTCCTGTGAGGCCTCTATCTTCTCACCACTAAAAATAATAAAATATTTTAGAAGCAGTGTGGGACAATGGTTCAGAGCACAACCCTAGAGCCAGATAACCTGAGTTCCAACAGAGAAAAGTGAAAGAGTCTTGATAACTATTTTGAGTTTATAGACGTTTCCTCATGATACTTGTCACAATAAGAAAAATGACTCCAGAATCCAAACACAAATTTAGTTTTAGTAGGCTTTAAAAACCAAGAAAAGTCTTCTGTTTCTAGCCAAGACAGAGAAACTGGGACTGGATTTACCCTCGCACCTGAACAACTACAGATCAGGACAAAATATACAAAACAACAATTTTCATTGGATATCAGGCAATGAAGGACAGTGATCCCTGAAATATGAGAAAGAAATACCATTTTAATGCTAATTAAAAGAAACCTGGAGTTTCGATGTTAATATCAGTCAAAGTAGATTTCAGAGCAAAGAATAGTACCAGGGACAAGGAAAGGCATTTCCTAATGATAATGGGTTCAATTAATGGAGAATACAGAAAAAAGTATAAATATTTAGATGCTTAGCAACAGAGCTTCAAAACACGTAAAGCAAAAACTGATAGAAATGCAAGAAGAAATAGACAACTCCACAATTATAGTAAGAAACTTCAATATTTGTCTCTTAATAACTGATAAAACAAGCATAAGAAAGGGAATAGTAAGGAATCAGTAAGGAAATAGAAAACTTGAACATTATCAAACTCAACGTGATTGACATTTATAGAATAATCAATAACAGAAAATACATTTTTTCAAGAGTACATGGAACATTTATCAAGACAGAGTATATGATAAGATAAAACAAGTTTCTATAAGTCAAAATGATTCAAGTCAACAAAGTATGTTAATGCCTGGTCAAAGTGCCTCCTAACTCTGACAGAGAGCTTAGCTGAGTGAGGGAAGACCACATGATTCAGGCTAAGCCAATTCAAACCCATCTCTGTGGCTTTTCTGTTGGAGCTGGCTGACAAGTTAGGATTTTGTTTCTCATGTCATAATATATACCTGGGACCTCCAAGTTACTTTTTCCACCTCATGGAGGAAATCTATGAACCATAAAATAGAATAAGGCCCACAGAAAGAAGCAAAGCTGAGAGATAGGAGAAAACAAAAAGATAGACATACTTGAAAAAACTTTGGATTCTAGATTCACTATTCAGATACCAGTTCATTACACTTAGTTGTTAATTTTGCATATATCAGTTTGTTTTGGATTTTATTACTTGGAACTGTAACCATCCTAGCTATAATAGTAACATTATGGCTCTGGGGCTTTTTCACATCTTCAGCTAAACATTGATCCACAAACAGCTGATATCCCAAGAGGGGTGTCCCTGTTGAAATTTATGACGCCTTTGGAATCAGACAAGTCACATCTGTACTGAATCCAGGCTCTAAGTGTAGATTGCTAGTTGTCTACACTCACACAAGTTATGTATATGTGAATCCCAACCTCTTCCTCTGTACTATGTGGATACTAATATCCATATTTTGAGGAGAGGCGTCAACACAAACTTATGAGACTTAAAAGGCCTCTAAAACTTATAATTTGTAAGTGCAGCGCAGGTGCTAGCTAAGATTGCTCTATTCCTTCAAATTTTTATGAATCTGACTTAATAAATCCTATATTACATACTTATGGGAATTCTAAAACTCCCTAGAAAACTTCCTAGATATTTGGGATCCCCAAAAGTGAATAAACGTGTGTGAAACAGTGCTATCATATAACAGAACCCCACAAAACATAGCAATATATATATAATATATATCTATGGAATAGCTGACCAGGTGTTTAGGCTGCTCAGAAGAGCCTGATGAAGCATCACAGCACTGTCATCAGGCACATGGCCGGGAACATAACAGACTCTCCAGCGACTCAGGTGCTAAGGCAGGAGGAACTCACTCAGCAACATCCTATTGTCCATACCCATGAGGTTATAAAAGTCCAAAATAGGTGGAGGAACCAATTGGGCAGAAGAATTTGCTTAGAGTAGGCAAGGTCTAGGAATGCAAACTAAAATAGGCAAATACAGATGAGGCAATCTTCAAGTCCAAAGTTAATTAACCCTAGACTATTTGTCTTCTGTCCTTTGTGCTTATGACTCACTTACGAATATTTGTGCCCAAACAAGAAATAGTTCTCTACAGATAGAGCAGCGTTTCTCAATCTTTTATTCACTATTGTTCACCTAAGGAAGGAAAGTTTTTAGATATCTTTTTCTTAACCACTCACCCCATGAGGTTTTAACACCACAGATATAGTGTATATCTGTTTATGTACCATGGCCCTTTGAAGGACCATAAATCATTACAATAATTAAGATATTTTTATTCCCTCTACAAGGACCAATTTTTACCCCCTTGGGGATAATATTCCTCCCATTAAGAATGCATGAGACAGAACTAGATCTTTGTTGCCAAAAATCAGAGGTCTGTTTTCTAAACACTTTTTTGGTATCTACTCTTATGTCAGACTCTTTTTTTTTTTTTTTAAAGATTTTATTTATTTATTTGACAGAGAGAGAGACAGCAAGAGCAGGAACACAAGCAGGGGGAGTGGGAGAGCGAGAAGCAGGCTTCCTGCCGAGCAGGGAGCCCAATGTGGGACTCGATCCCAGGACCCTGGGATCATGACCTGAGCCGAAGGCAAACGCTTAACGAGTGAGCCACCCAGGCGCCCTATGTCAGACTCTTTACATTGCTTTGGGTGGGCTAGCTAATAGGGCTAAAACATTTTTAGGGGGTCAGGGAGGACAAGGGGTGGGGGGGAAATGGGAAAGATGCTCTATTAGAAAAAAACAATGACAGTAGCTAACAGTTATCAAGTGCTTTTTGTGTGTCAGACATTGTACTCAGTGCTTTACAAATATTTCATTCCATCCTCTCAGACTTCTCATCAGGGGTTTTTTATTATTCATGCTGTAGAAAATAAAGCTGAGCCTTATTTAAGTTTTGTAACTTGTCCAGGATTGCACTTATTGTTTAATATGCTGTTGCACTTTGATGAGGAAGATATAGAAGGCTCAAAGGCGTCAGGGAGTAATGTGCATACAAGTGATAAAAGAAATGTTCTAGAAGATGAGAGAAAATGATATTGAAGATCAGATTTCACAGAGAGCAGCCTAACCCAATGATGGAGCAGAAGGGACAACCAAACCATATGGACACTGACTTGGTAGTGTGCACCTATATTTAATAGGGGCAGGTTTAGATCTTAAAATACTGGCTTTTAATGGAATGGGGGAACACCTGATGGTCCCATTTATCAGGATAAGGTACAGTAGAATGAAAGCTTCAGCTTGAATATAAGAGAATGTGCTCACTACAGACCTGCCACTGTTGTTAAATACTTCAAGGACTAAGAAATAATACAAATCATCCAGTTACTATTCAGCAGATATCTAAGATGGTGCTCAGTGCATGATTCATCTCCTCCATTCACCCATTAGTGTGAAGTCCTTAGATCTTGGGTAATTGAACCTAAATGACTACGAGAAATGAGATGCTTTATGAAATGGAAACTGAAATGAGAATTACTTGATCTTCTCTCAGAAGCCTTCTCCTATATGACCCTCATTCCACATCCAGAAAAAAAAAAAAAAATCCCCTCTCTCTTTGAATTTCTGGAGCTCTTTCTGTGCATACCTTGTGTTATAATTTTACATTTTTATACAGTTCTTCTATAATACTATAGAAAACTGCAGCCCAGAGGCCAAATTTGGCCTGCTGCCTGTTTTTGTATGTCCCACAAGAAAAAGATGTGTTTTACATTTTAAATGGTTGAAAAAAATCAAAGAAGAATAATATTTTAATAACATAAAATTCAAATTTCAGTGTTCATAAATGGGGATTTATTTGCACTAGCCCCACTTATTCTTTTATGTGTTGTCTATGGCTTTTAGTGCTGCAATGCAGAGTAGCTGTGAAGGACTGTATGGCCCCAAAAGCCTAAAGCATTTGTAATCCGGCCAGTTACAGAAAGTTTCCCAACCCCTGCCCTAGAAGACTAAAAATTTCCAGAGGCAGTGGCCATATCTAAAGACAACTTTGGTACCCCACAATGCCTATAGCAGTGTCTTTAACAAAGCTGATGCCCACAAAATGATCATCTGTGACTTTATTTTAGAAAAGGCTAAGAATAAAGTTGTTCATATGAGAGGGAAAATTTGACCACTATGGCCTTGTAATTGATACTGCATGAAATGCCGAACAGTGGCATCCATAGCTAATGGGTCACATTATCCTAGACCCCAAATGGGCTTTTAACCTTCACCATTCCCACATCCCTTACTCCTGCCTTTCCTCCTCTGCTCTCTCAGCAATGGGCACCTCCTATTGTTTCACAGGGAAAACAGGTGCCGATGGAAGCCCTTCAACTCCTGATCACTAACTCCCAAATACAAATCAACCAAATGAGAATTAACAGACTCAATGGAGAGACAAAGGGACAGAAAGAGGGCATCATTCTGAGGTTCTCAAAAAAAGTGAGAAGACCCACGATTATTATTAATAGTATATTATATATATATAACTATAATAATAATAATAAATTATTTCTCCTCCATCTCCTACATATGCCTTGTTTAATCATTTCTTCCCTCTTTTACCTTTTTTAGGTTTATTGTTAGAGGTGAGATACACTCACAGATGATACTAGCTTACTATATTTACAAAAGTTGAGTAGGGCCTCGTGGGTGTGTGTTGGGGTGGGGGGTATATAAGAAGGCTCATAATACGGAGACTTGTAAGTAACATCTGCACAGCAGACTGACCTATCTCGATAACCCAAACTCCACATCAAAGCTTCATTTATCTCTCATTGATCGCCTAAGGAAAGTGCTTTTCTTATACTGACTATATCTTTGATATCTTACACATTTATCTCATGGTTTATTTGCTTACTTTATTTCTAAAGTTTCAGAGAAAAAGTTTGTTGAATTTTCAGAATTTGAGAATTTTTGCCTTTGAATGAATGCCCACGTATACACAATAAATTAGCAGTAACTGGATCTCAGATCTTCCTTAGCCAATAATGTCATTGTGTACAAACAATTCTTGGTTATAACCTCTTCAGGGTAAAACAAGAATTTTAGTTGATATTTCTCCACCTAATTATTTCCATTACTCAAGATAGTCTTTATATCCACATGTAGTGAATGTAGCACAAATAAATATCTTCATCAGCCTTGATAGCAACATTCTTCTCAGAATAGTGACTCACACAGTTACCGAATATGGCTACATATACCACACATTTTAAGTGAGGCTTCAAATTGAAAATGATTTTGTTCCCAGTGGAAACATGATAACCTTTTACAAAGTGTGGATGAATAAAAAATTGTGTTCCAAGGTAAGATTCATGAATAGGTCCATAATTACAAACAATGTGACAAATAAAAAGAGTAAATGGTATTGTCTTCAATTACTATCAGGCCATATGAAAGAAAATTGAATAAGGGTGAGAAGTTCTTTTTTTTTCCCTCTCTTTTTTAGAATTTATTATTTTTATTTAAATTCAGTTAATTAACATACAGTGTATTATTAGTTTCAGAGGTAGAGTTCAGTGATTCATCAGTCTTATATAATACTCAATGCTCATTACATCACATTCCCTACTTAAAGCCCATCACCCAGTTGCCCCATCCACCCATCCCCGTCCCCTCCAGCAACCCTCAGTTTGTTTCCTATGATTAAGAGTCTCTTATGGTTTGCCAAAAGTGAGAAGTTCTATTACAGTAGTTCAACTCCACTGACCATGCCGCTGTGATATAAAAATATATCCACACCCTATACCCCAACCCAACCTCCAGCCTCCTACCCAGCATCACATGTGTCGTCATCTCCTTCCTGGTTGCCAGGGCAATGCAGGTGATCCCTGCCATATCTGAGTTAAGTGGGAGAAAACACAGGCAAAGCTCCTTTCTCTAAGTGATGCTCAGGTTCATCAAGTTGCCAGTTTTGAAGTTATTCCAGAAAATTGCCCTAATAGTTTCTGCCAGGCCCCCTTTACCTCCTTATTCCTTACACTATAAATCATGGGGTTCAGCATGGGTGTCAACACAGCATAGAAGGGAGAGATCAACTTCTCCTGAAGAACAGAGGGGCTGGAGTGGGGCTGGATATAAGTGAAAATGGCCATGCCATAGCACAGGACAACCACTGTGAGGTGAGAAGCACAGGTGTGGGAGGTTTTCTTTCTTCCCTCTGTGGACTGGATCTTTAGGATGGTGGAGATGATCTGGATGTAGGACAGGAGAACCAGGCAGAAAGGTGTCATCAGCAGAACAATGCTAGAAACCATGATTATGATCTTGTTGGAGGAGGTGTCCACACAGGCTAGTCTGACCACAGCTAAAATTTCACATGATATGTGATCAATATACTTGTTTTTGCACATGGGCAGTTGAAACGTGATGGCAGTATGGATGAGAGAGTTGATAGAACCACTGACCCAGGATGTGATGGCCAACCTAGTACAAAGGCCTCCATGCATGATGACCGAGTATCGCAGGGGGTTACACACAGCCACATAGCGGTCATAGGCCATCACTGCCAGTAGAACAAACTCAATCCCACCCCAGCCCAGGGAGAAAAATAACTGGGCTGCACAGCTCACAAATGGGACTGCTTTATGTGCTGCAAGAAGATGCACCAACATCTGAGGAATGATGCTTGTGGCATGAGAGACATCAACGAGGGAGAGGTTGGTGAGAAAGAAGTACATGGGAGTGTGGAGTCGGCTGTCCAGTCTGATGAGGAGAATGATGAGGAAGTTCCCCAGCACTGTCACCATGTACATAACTAAGAACAGGACAAAGAGGAAGACCTGCATGTCCCAGTCACTGGACAGGCCAAGGAGAATAAATTCTCTCACCCAAGTCTCGTTATCTGTTCCCATTTAAAAATGTGAGAATCATTAATCTGCAAAGAGTCAGAGATAACAGAAGATGTTGAAACAAAGAACCATTTATAGATAATGCAGTGCAATTCTAGGAGCTCACATCTTTACCAATTTACCTCAGATTCCAGGGCAAGGAGAGTTTGGTAAGTGATAATGGTAGGTAAAATGGTAAACAATGAAGACGACTTGGTTGGAAAGTTTTTAAAAGCTACCTTACATATGTCAACTAGACCCATCATAATGAAAAGGGGAAATATATTACAAAAGGAAATATTGGAAAGGGTCAGGTCCTTGTGGAAAGAAATGGAATCAGAGAACCTAAGTTTCGAAAATGATTTTATTTATTATTTATTTACAGCTATGTGATTTGGGCTAGGTGACAAGCTTTATATAGAAAACAGAGGAATATCATCTAATTCACAAGTACATTTAAGCTCACCTGCAGATAACTTACAGGGAAAGTACTTGTGAACCAATAATGGCAGTAGTACTATAGTAGTAGGGGTATTAGTAACATGACCTCTGCCTTGGGGTAGATAAGGTAGCAAACATGATTTTCTTCATGCACCCCCTCCACAAATTAGAACATAAATAAAACTGGAGGCAATCTTCCCAAGGACTAAGGGTTTAGGAATGGGTGGGAGGCTTTGAAGACTTTTTGGGTTTTGATTGCCTTTGATCCGCTTGGTGTCTGGTCTCTCAGCCTTCAGTGGGATCATAAAGGGAAAGGTATTGTAATGGTATCTTGTTCTTATTTTTCTCAATTTACTACTATTAATAATCTACCCTTCATATATGAGCTCAAAAGAAAGCAAAGAAGACTTGATACAAAAGAGGAAGAAAACACAAATGTTTAAGGGCCCTTCTTCATTGACCAAGGCAGAGAAAAAAGTATGAATTCATGTAGATGTACACTGGAATGGAGTTTCCTCCTGTTTCTCCACTCAGGAAGTGCCTTTTCCATAGACCTAATTTGTTATTATATCTGCTTTGAACATTAAACAAGAATAATTAAAATTTAAAAGAATATTTGGATCACTGTCTTTTCACTAACTTTCCTTTCCTTGCAGTGTACAAAGTAAGGGAAAATAGGTGTTAAAGGCAGCAAGAGGGACTGAGGGCAGAAGCAGAGCTACCTGCCAATCCCAGAACCCATACAGGCATCAGGTTAGGGTCATTGAGCAGAAAAATGAAGACTCTATGCTTCAACTCTCTTAGCTCTTAAACACTAAAACAGAACAAATCATTCCAGAAATGCCTTTCTCATTCGTGATTCAGATACATATATTTTTATAAATTTCTTTAATTTCTTTCTCAAAACCTGATCTGTTCTTTCAACAGTTCTTCTTTCCTGCTGTATCATGATACTTCCACCACCACCCTTCACTTTGCTTTTCTTTAATCATGATTAGTCTGAGAAAACATTTACTTGCCTCAAAACCAGTGTTGATCAATCAGCACAGTTAAGAGTCGATCCTGTTTAGCTTTCCCTCCTATATAAATTCGTTTGTGTTCTCTTCTATTTGTTACAACTTTGGCTACTTTACCTTTTTGCTAGGTACCAAATGCTCCTTTAGTGTACAATAAAATCTGGGAAAGGAGGTCAGCAAGATGGCAGAATAGGAGGAGGCTCCTGACTTTCTCTCCTCTCACTGATGCACCAAATAAACACCTATATACAGATCGAATCCCTCTAAGAGAAATCCAAAAAGTAGTTGAGCAACTCCTACACACAGGATGATTGGGAAAATACCCCCATTGAAACAGGTTGAAGATGCTGAGACACACTAGTGGCAGAGTTCCCACGACCAGCACAATTGTAACTGGGAGAGAACCCACAACTCCCAGCTTCTCTCTGAGGATAAAGTAATTGGACCGCATATCCAGCACCCCAACTTTTATGGCTGTCACCTGAGGGAATGATTCCATAGCTCTCTGGCCCAACAGGGCTCAGCATTCAAGAATGTTGAACCCCCAAGTCCACAGAAAATAGACACTTATCTTACATATACATTAAAATAAACTCAAAAATGAGTTAAAGACTAACCTGTAAGACATGAAAACTCCGAGAAGAAATCATGGGGAAAACATCCTTGACATTCGTCTAGGCAGTGATTTTTTTTTTTATACTAACATCAAAAGCTCAAACAACAAAAGCAAAAATAAACAAGTGGGACTATATCAACTATAAGCTTTTCTGCAGCAAAGGAAATAATCAACAAAATGAAAGGGCAACCTAGGGATTGGGAGAAAACATTTGCAAACTATGTATCTGATAAAGGGTTAATACCCATACTATATAAAGAATGCATACAACTCAATAGCAAAAACAACAAACAACCAGATTTTGAAAATTGGCAAAGCCCTGAACAGACATTTTTTTCAAAGACATACAGATGGCTAACAGGTATATGAAAAGATATGTCAGCAACACCAATCATCAGGGAATTACAAATCAAAACAATAATGAGATACCACCTCACACGTTAGGATGGCTATTATCAAAAAACAAACAAACAAGCAAACAAACAAA
Organism: Neomonachus schauinslandi; assembly: GCF_002201575.2. NCBI lineage: Eukaryota > Metazoa > Chordata > Mammalia > Carnivora > Phocidae > Neomonachus > Neomonachus schauinslandi. The sequence goes on along the minus strand of NC_058414.1, from coordinate 94,640,974 downwards.
TGTTGGCAGGATGTAGAGAAAAGGGAACCCTCGTACGTGTTTGTAAAATGTAAACTGGTGCAGCCAATATGGAAAATAGAATGGCATTTCCTAAAAAAATTGAAAATAGAACCCTCATGTGATCCAGCAATCCCACTTCTGGTATATACCCAAGGGAAATGAACTCAGTACCTTGAAGAGATATCTGCACTCCCATATTCATTGCAGCATTATTCAGAACAGCCAAGATATGGAAACAAATTAGTATCTGTTGAATGGATAAAGAAATTATGATATACATACATACAATGGAATGTTTTTCAGCCTTAAAAAAAAGGTCCTGCCATTTGCAACAACATGAATGAACCTGGAGGACATTATGCTAAATGAAATGAGCCAAATACAGAAAGAAAAAACCTACATGATCTTACTTATATGTGGAATCTAAAATGTCAAATACGTAGAACAAGAGAGTACAAGGTTAGTTACCAGGAGCAGAGGAAATGGGAAGATGTTGATTATAGGGTACAAAGTTATTTGTCTACTCAAAAACAAATAATCCATGCTGCCTACTCAGAACATCATATTAAACAATTATATACCCCTGTGATTCCTCCTTGGACAAGAGCACCATGAAGGAAGCAATTCCTCCTGTTTGTATTTTATGAATTGTGGTAGGTGTAGGGTAATTACTTGGGCCATAACAAATAAAACACAATATGTGATATAATAGATATCATTAAAATAGTCCATGAAAAATTATCTCCTTAAAGCACTGTCAGTAATGCCTGAAATCTATTAGTGCTATATTGATCACTGTCCTTTTGGTGAAATGATTTAAAATGAAATAATATTTTAAAAATGAAATGATATTAAATGGGAGTTTTGTATGAAGTACCTAATCTTGTAAACTAGTGTACCAGCTTATACTGACCCTTAAAAATAAGTCATGTAAGAGTAGAAAATCCGGGACACCTGGGTGTCTCAGTCAGTTAAGCGTCTGCCTTTGGCTCTGGTCATGATCTCAGGGTCCTGAGATCAAGTCCCGCATCAGGCTCCCTGCTGAGCGGGGAGCCTGCTTCTCCCTCTCCCTCTGCCTCTCTTTCCCACTTGCCCCTACCCATCAAATAAATAAATAAAATCTTTCTTAAAAAAAGAGTAGGAAATGGTAAGTTTCATGAATGACACGGAAGTTGCAGGAAAAGTTAGGTCTGGAGTATGGAGAAAAACTTTTTTTATTTAAAATATTATCATTGTTGGGGGCACCTGGGTGGCTCAGTCAGTTAAGAATCCAACTCTTGATTTTGGCTCAGGTTATGATCTCAAGGTCAGTATCCATGCTCAGCACGGAGTCAGCATGAGTTTCTCTCCCTCTACTCCTTCCCCCACTTTCTCTCTCTCTTTAAAATAAATAAATATATCTTTAAAAGTAAATAAACAAATAAATAAATAAAATATTATCATTGTTGGACTCTAGCTAAAAGTAGCTTCATTTATCTTCTCATAATTTCCAGTAATTATTAGTTACTGCAGATATCAGGATAGAAATGTTCTTATCACTATGACAAAGAAATAAAAACAAAAAGTAGGTCGTTGCATTTCTATACACTAACAATGTGACTGAAGAAAGAGAAATTAAGGAATCAATCCCATTTACAATTGCACAAAAAAAACCATAAGATACTTAGGAATAAACCTAACAAAAGAGGTAAAGGATCTGTACTCTAGAAACTACAGAACACTTATGAAAGAAATTGAGGAAGGCACAAAGAGATGGAAAGACATTCCATGCTCATGGATTGGAATAATAAACATTGTTAAAATGTCTATGCTACCCAGAGCAATCTATACATTCAATGCAATCCCTATCAAAATATCATCAACATTTTTCACAGAGTTGGAACAAACAATCCTAAAATTTCTATGGGACCACAAAAGACCCTGATTAGCCAGGGGAATGTTGAAAAAGAAAGCCAAAGCTGGGGGCATCACAATGTCTGACTTCAAGCTCTATTACAAAGCTGTGATCACCAAGACAACATGGTAATGACAGAAAAACAGACACATAGATCAATGGAACAGAATAGAGGGCCCAGAAATGGACCCTCAACTGTATGGTCAACTAATCTTCAACAAAGCAGGAAAGAATATCCAATGGAAAAAAGACAATCTCTTCAATAAATGCTGCTGGGAAAATTGGACAGCCACATGCAGAAGAATGAAATAGGACCATTCTATCATACACAAAGATAAACTCAAAATGGATGAAAGACCTAAATGTGAGACAGGAATCCATCAAGAGCCTAGAGTAGAACACAGAGAGTAACCTCTTTGACATCGGCCCAGCAACTTCTTTCAAGACACGTCTCTAAAGGCAAGGGAAACAAAAGCAAAAATGAACTATTGGGACTTCATCAAAATAAAAAGCTCTGCACGGCAAAGGAAATAATCAACAAAACTAAAAGGCAACCTATGGAATGGGATATTTGCAAATGACATAACAGATAAAGGGCTGGTATCCAAGATCTATAAAGAACTTATCAAACTCAACATCCAAAAAACAAATAATCCAGTCAAGAAATGGGCAGAAGACATGAACAGACCCTTCTCCAAAGAAGACATACAAATGGCCAACAGACACATGAAAAAAATGCTCCACATCACTTGCCATCAGGGAAATACAAATCAAAACCTCAATGAGATACCACCTCACACCAGTCAGAATGGCTAAAATTAACAAGTCAGGGAACAACAAATGTTGGTGAGGATGTGGAGAAAAGGGAACCCTCTTGCACTGTTGGTGTGAATGCAAGCTGGTACAGCCACTCTAGAAAACAGTATGGAGGTTCCTCAAGAAGTTAAAAATGGAACTACCCTAAGACCCAGCAATTGTGCTAGTAGGTATTTACCCCAAAGATACAGATGTAGTGAAAAGAAGGGGCACCTGCACCCCAGTAGCAGCAATTCATAGCAGCAATGTCCACAACAGCCAAACTGTGGAAGAAGCCAAGATATCCTTCAACAGATGAATGGATAAAGAAGATGTGGTTCAGATATACAATGGAATATTACTCAGCCATCAGAAAGGATGAATACCTACCATTTACATCAAGATGGATGGAACTGGAGGGGATTATGCTAAGTGAAATAAGTCAATCAGAGAAATACAATTAACATATGGTTTCACTCATATGTGGAATATAAGGAATAGTGCAGAGGATCATAGGGGGATGGAGGGAAAACTGAACGGAAAGCAATCAGAGAGGGAGACAACCCATGAGAGACTCTTGACTCTGGGAAATAAACTGAGGGTTGTGGAAAGGGAGGTGGGCAGGGGGATGGGGTAAGCAGGTGATGGGCATTAAGGAGGGTACATGATGTGATGAGCACTGGGTGTTATAAGCAATGAATTATTGAACACTACATCAAAAACTGAAGATGTACTATATGTTGGCTAATTGAATTTAAATTAAAAAAATAGGTGTTGAGATTTCTCAAAAAAGCCTTCTTTTACATGACACAATACATCTAACTTAAAAGTTAAATTTTAGTCAATCATTATGATCTTTTTTTTTTTTAAAGATTTTATTTATTTATTTGAGAGAGAGAGAATGAGAGAGCACATGAGAGGGGGGAGGGTCAGAGGGAAAAGCAGACTCCCCGCCGAGCAGGGAGCCCGATGCGGGACTCGATCCAGGGACTCCAGGATCATGACCTGAGCCGAAGGCAGTCGCTTAACCAACTGAGCCACCCAGGCGCCCCTATGATCTTTTTTTAAGTAAAGCAAATTCATCCATTGATCTTATGGAACTGTTACATTTTCTGTATTATAAAAATTGAAATTGTAAACAGATTAAATGTTATTTTTCAACCTATTCTATCTTCATAAATTGAACCACAATTATTTTTCCTGTTGTTTTAATCTCCTACAACATGATAACACCTTCAGATAAAAGTATATGGCACCTGAAGAAGATGAAGAGGGAAAATTCAGACAACGGCTCGTGCTGATGTTAAAATCAAGACTGGCCTTTATCGCCATGGGGTAGATAAAATTTAGCCTTATTCCTGACTCCCTCTATCTGAGTCTGCCTTCTAACCCTTCATCTATGGACAAATACTTTCATGCCATCTCTAACTTCCTATACCAAGGTCTGCTCTCCAGTAAAGTAGTCCATGCTCTAAAATTGCCCTTTCCTCTCCCATCTTAAGAAGAATATCAGCAAAATCAAGATCTTAAGTCAAGTTAAATATATTTTTTTTAAAGATTTCATTTATTCATTTGACAGAAAGAGCGTGCACACAAGCAGGAGTGGTGGCAGGCAGAGGGGGAGGGAGAACCAGGCTCTCTCACAAGCAAGGAGCCCAATGTGGGACTTGATCTCAGGACCCCAGATCATGACCTGAGTCTAAGGCAGATACTCAACCAACTGAGACACCCAGTTGCCCCAAGTTAAATATATTTCTAATGGTAAATTCTCAGGCAGTGATTTTTAGTGATATTTGTTGTAAACATCTGATATTTTGGAGTCTTAAAAATGAGGCATCTTCCAACTATCATAGTATACTTAAATTCTGACCAGTGGACCTCCCAGATGGGAGCCCCTTTCATTCCAACCTCCCTATAGCTCTGCAGTATGCCTGAGAGAAAGGGTATTGCCCCAAGCAGCAATTCTCAACATAAAGTACCATTTTAGCCTTTACCACATCCTCCCCATATTCCTGCTCTAACAATATGATACAACCTTGAGGAATTACAAGGAACTGCTCCTCAAGAACAAGATGAGTAACCTGACCCATACTATAGACAAATAAACCAAGTATGATGGAATTTTTCATGTGTTGGTACACACAGACAGGATCATCACTTGTGATTCTCTAGAGATGTCTTCAGGTGCTGCTGTCCACATTTATTAATCAATTTTTAGTTGCATTTAGTTTCCATTGCTACTTTATGAGCCAACACTCCAAAATTCTAAATTTTCCTTTGCAAGGAAGGAAGTATCCAGGGCTTGACACATGGGTGTATTTACCTATTCAACATTCATTGCCACATTTAATATCCTACGCCAGTGAATGTGTTATCCATTTAAATGTTACCCATTTAAATACATTTAAATTAAATCCATCAAATAATATTTTCCATTTCTATTGACTGATGGCTTCATAAATTATCTTCTCCCTTTCCCCCATATCATGAAAAGTATTTATTTGAAAAGACTCAGGAGGAATGCACACTATAGAAGGATTCTTCAGTATCTAAACTTCCAGAATTATATTTCAGAATAATTACCCCCTCCACTATTCATGCCAATTCAAAGAGTTCATGGATGGACAAAACTTTGGATCAGCCTCAAAAATCCAGTTTGAAACACAGTTGAGGTTTATAGGTGAGCCCCTTCTTCGTATTTCCCCCCATTCATTATAGAAATGATGCTTTATGGCTAAGAGATAAAATGCCAAAAACTTTTTCTCCCCTGAAAGTTTGTGCATCATCTTTTCTAACACTCCGTTGAGTCATAATCATATTTGGCCTTCTCATTGGAGTCCTCTACAGTCTTAGCAAAGACCGATTACAATTCTTAAATTCAGAAGCAGAGCACATGAAGGTAAGTCCCACAACCTACAGATATGCTTTCTTTCATGCTGGTCAAAATAAACCAGACCACACTTTTACACAATTGAGTTGTCAATAGAAATGTCACTTTTATTTAAAGAGTCCTCTAAACTGTGGCTGAGTATTTAGTTGTTGCATACACTGACTATATCATCATGGACAGGCATATTTGCATCATCTTAATATCTGGAAACAAAAGATCCCAGGGCCACTTGGGAAGGTGATGTTTTAAAGGTCATTTTTAATCCTGAGAGGGCAATTAATTTTTCTTCTTGGATTCTTGTTATCTGTTTCATATCTGGATTTTGTTAACTGACTCTTCACATATACTGAATCCAGTTATTGAGGACCCAGTTTCTCCAACATGTGCAATCCTGAAATTTACTTTTTGTGATATATTTTATCATAATTTCATTCTATAAATGCTCAGCTTCTTTATATGTCTTGTGCTTTGTAGGAAGATTAGCCCAGTATAATTCCCTCAAAAAACTACGTCTCCACAGTACAATTTCTCCAGCCCATTCTAGAGGAACCAACCCTGAAGTGAGAGTCAGGAGAACTTATTTCTAGTCCCAGCTCATATTCTTGTGTGTATATGAATTTGAGCAATCCCATTTAATCACTTTACACTTTAAATCTCTACCGTAGAAAGGAAAATCCAAATACTTTGTATATATACCCTTAGAGAAATAACTGAGAAAAGATATTTTAAAGCAATTGACAATTTATTTTGTCTGGAAATATAATATACTCTTACTTCATGTTCAAGAATATCAAAACCTAACTAATCATTTCACAGATCTGGGCTTGTTTCCTAACTGCTTTCCCCCAAAAGATGCAGAATTCATCCATAGGAACTCCACTTTTTAATTATTAATCAGGTGCTTCCTCCCATTTCCCGCCATTGTACTTTTTCTCCCTCTGTCAGTACATAAGTTGGGAATTAAGAACCCTTAGAACAGAAATGTACCTGAGCCCCCAGCTTCATGAAGGCAGAATCACTTTAGGGCATTTGCCATAATATTCAGGGTGCAAAGACTGTAGCATCTGTAGGTCACACATTCCTGATCCAAACTCCCTAACAAGTCAGTTAACAAGTCAGATTGGTTCTAGTTCAGCCCCTCTAGACACCTCTGTGTACACCCACCCTCTGTTGGTGCCTCCATCAGAGCTCTCAAACAATGATTAGTGCCTAACAAACAGATGCATCTACTTCAGCCTAATTTTATGTTGGTTTCTAAAGAATGCTTCCCTCTAACAAAGTCATGGACCAGAGAAATGAGTCCTAGACTCCTCGGGCTAAGAGCTCATCAGGGACTAGTTTAGATGTGAGGTAAACAGCTACTAGAAAGTTCACAGGTGCCCCACAATTGGCTCCCATGCAAACCTAGTGAGGAGCAGCAGTGTCTGAATTAGCAATGTGGGGCGGACAGATTCCCCTCAGGAACTTTATGCAATAGAGTGTTCATCACCGTCACCACTCCAAGTTCTCAAGGGCAGGGTATCCATGCTGCCCTTCTTCTCCCTGTGAAGCCTGTTCTTCCCCATACTCCTCAACCACAGCAACCCCCTGAAGCCTAGGGTCATTCTAAAAAGCCAGAGATACTAGTTTTCTGAGGTTTTAGAATATTCTGTAGCCCAAACCTGATATTTAGCACTCATGCCCCTATTTTGCTGAGCAGTGACTAGGTCTGCAATCAAACCTGGTGAGAAAAAAACAAAACAAAACAAAACAGTTGTCCCCTTAAGCTCCAAGATAACCTCATCTCTCCTTCTGAACTCAGGAGCATTGTACCTAATTCCCCTGACAAATGTGCAAAGACCCACTGGACCTTCTTCGAGTTTTGCAAAGATGGATGCACACCTGAGTACATCTTTCATGGTACTTTCCTAGATTTAAAAATAGTAACATCACATAATATACTTAACACTCCAAATAAGATCCCAAAAGGGGGATGTAGAAAATCTTAAGCTCTACATGGGGGCAAAAAGGAAAGGAAAAAGGTCATTGAAATTCTCAACAAAGAAGTACAGAAGTGTTAGCTTTCTATACCTTTCCAAATCTTCAATTTTTATGAATAGAGTAAACGCAAAATTCACAGAATGCAGTCACATTACATCTCTTGATATATTCTTCAGGCATCATGAACCCTGTAAGTGAATCATCTGTCCATTCATCTCAGGTCCAATACCCAGTCACTCTTAGCACTACCATTTACATATCCACACACTTACCCACTGTATCTAGCCATCTCCATACTCACTCAGCCACCTGCTTATCTGCTCAGCCAACCATGTATGCATCCCCTCATCATCCACATGCCACCTCATCTATTTCCCTAATGTCCAAAAATTACTCCCACATCTTCTATTCTCACCAATGTATCATCCTGCTTGTCCCTTCATTCATTCTGCCATGTTCCTATAACATTTGATACTACAGCACCCAGTGACTTTGACCATGTTTCTGTGATAGTCCAAGCAATAGAAAGAGAAAGTAAAGATGCTTCTCATTCCTCACCTGAATTTCTGAACTCCTCTAGATTGACAGAATTGATTGGATACTTTCTCTCAGGAAAGGTGGAAAAATTCCATGGCTATGAGTGCTGTAGTCACAGTATCCAACTGCTGTTTTTCTCCACTCATCTGCAGACAACAAAAAAGGAAACTCCCAAATTCCAAGCTTTGGTAAGGACCCCACAGCAAACTCAGTCACTTCTGCTCCAGACCTGGGGAGGCTTTCTTTTCATTCAACCTCCATCCCTCAGTAAGTTATATCAACTTTTACTGGAAACGTTGTCACACGGATCTTTTCTTTCCATTATTAAAACTGCTGACTGCTATTATTTTAGCATTCATACCAAAGTGCTAAGTAATTCAGTTCATTTCAGTGCATGATAGGCTTCATTCTACCTAAACTTATTGAATCAGATATGTTGCAGAGGGTCCAGAAAACTATTTTAATGAGCCTTTCAGGTGTTTCTGATAGAATACATTTGAGAACTCCTGGAACAATTCATTCTGTAAACCACTGTCACATTAATTTTTCATTACAACACTTTATTCTACCATTATGCACTTCACAAATATCTGATCTTAATGATTCTAATGCCCTATCTCAACTAACTGTGAGAAAAGAAGTTCAAATTCAACCACAATCTCAGTTTTCCCTGTTTGTCTCCCCTGTGAGCCCCTACCCATCCTACAATTCCTGCTCTTCCCCAAATAGGAAATGCTCTCTTCTGACCAAGAAGGTCATCTCATGGGTGTCAGCCTATGAATTGGAATACATTCTTCCAGAAACACTTGTGATGAACACAATAATATTACTACCTATGTGTAGGCTTGGTTTGCAAGAAGAACACAAATATTTGCTCCAAATACTGCATCTAATTTGGGTATGCTGCTTCCAGATAAGTGATTTGTTGACTTAAAATTCCTTGGCCTGAAGAGCTTTATTTGTCATTGTTATACTAGTACTGAGCTGAAAATTAGCATCTTTTTCCCTCTTTTACTTTGTCTGTAAAATACACTTTAAAGAATAATTTAGTTACTTCTAGATTCCATTTAGGTTGTAGAAAGCTTAAATGAACACCACCTCAAACATCAAACATCATCAAACAAGCAAAGAACATCAAACAAGACAAGAGCAGATAATCTACAAAACCATAACTATTTTTAAATCATCAGAAAGCTGAGGTTGCAGGGAAACCAAATAAAATGAAATCTCAAGAATGATAGTTGCATCCAGAAAGAGGTGGGACATGGGCTTTGCCTTACCTGGGCCAGAGTATGGGAGGAATGCGGGGCACCATGCAAGCCTGTAAGAATTGATTTATCAGATTGGTAAAAGCTGAATGTGGGAGTACTATGAGTATACAATGGCTAGGAGCCAGAGAAAAATAGAGGTAGTTCAACACATATTCTTGAGATTTTCTCCACATACTTAGAGCAGTACTCATGAGAATTTTTGAGGGAGGTAGAAAACCAGAGAAAGTCTCTCTCCTTCATAGTGCAGGTCTAGGTGAAGGCAGCCACATCTGCCACAGAAAGATGAGGAACTCTCATCACCAAATCATCTCCCTTATGGAACACAAGCCTGAAGCCACTGGGGAAGGGGAGCAGACCCTGTTTTCCTCCGAGACAGATAAAGGCTCATTCCTGAGGGAAGGGGGAACAGAAAAAAACAAACAAACAAACAAAAAACAAAACAAAACAAAAAATCACCTCTAGGTCTGGGGTTTCCATTGGCAGGGACCAATCTAGGTCAGTCTGTGAGCCATCTCCTAGAACCACAGAGGGGGAGGATCACTAAAAAATTCTGAAACACAGGGACAAATGATGTGCCTAAGACTGAGAAAGAACCAGGACAAAAGGAATAAAGCCTCACCCTCCATCACCAGGCCAGCAGGAATTCAGGAACAAGTCAAAGCTGTTACCATGGGGTAGAGGCAGTCTGTGGACAGACACACTCTCCACATGCAGTCTAATAGAAAGAGCCTAAAACTCAGGGTGGTTCAGTGACACTGGGAAAGGCCCTCCAACCGCTGAACATCCCAAACTAAGAATAAGTCGTGATAGAGAAAATTGAATTTGTTGGTGCACTGAGGATAACCATAGCAACATAAAACTCAAACCCAACACAATCCTGGCTGCACTGATTCCACACCACATACACACTACCTCACACGGTAAACAGAAGAGATGTGTCCACTGCAAAGCATAATACTATTTATCTCATAGTCTGTTATCCTACACACACACGTCTGGGTTTAACCAAAATTAAAGATCAGAGAAAAATCAAGAAAAAATATGCTGTTACTGGGCCAAGCAATTGACAGAACAAGAATTAAGTATGACCTGCATATAGGAACCATCACACAGGGCTTTAAAATAACTCTCATTAAAACATTAAAGGATATAGTGGAAAAGATAGACCTTGTCATAAATGCATGAGGAATTTCAGTAGATAAATGAAAAATATATGGAAGAATCACATGGAAATACTAGACTGAAGAACACAACAACAAAGATGAAATTGCTTATGGGTAAATTCAACAGAACTGAGAAAAAGTCAATGAGGATAAAGTTGATAGAAATAAGCAAAACTGAAGTACAAAGAGAAAAAATAATGATGATGATACAAAGAGAAGAGAGCGTGGGATAATATCAAATAAGAGCTAACATACATGAAATTAAAATGTCTCACCAAAGAACTGCTAGAACTGATAAACAAATTCAGTAAAGTCACAGGATACAATTCAATCTACAGAAACCTGTTGCATTTCTACACCAGTAATGAAGCAGCAGAAAGAGAAATTAAGAAAACAATCCCATTTACAACTACACCAAAAATAATAAGATACTGAGGAATAAACTTAACTAAAGAGGGGAAAGACCTATACTCTGAAAACTATAAAATACCGATGAAAGAAACTGAAGATGACACACAAAGAAATGGACACTCCATGCTCGTGGATTAGAAGAATAAATAAATATTGTTAAAATGTCTATACTACCCAAAGCAATCTACACTTTTAATGCAATCCCTAAAAAAATACCAACAGCATTTTTCACAGAACTAGAACAAACAATCCTAAAAGTTGCATGGAACCAAAAAATACCCTGAATAGGCAAAGCAATCTTGAAAAAGCAAAGCAAAGCTGGAGGTATCACAATTCCAAACTTCAAGCTATATTACAAAGCTGCAATCATCAAGACAGTATAGTACTGGCACAAAAACAGACACATCGATCAATGGAACAGAATAGAAAACCCAGAAATTGACCCACAACTGTATGGTCAAGTAATATTTGACAAAGCAGGAAAGAACATCCAATGGAAAAGAGACAGTCTCTTCAACAAATGGTGTTGGGAAAACTGGACAACTGCATGCAGAAGAATGAAACTGGACCACTTTCTTATGCCATACACAAAGATCAACTCAAAATGGATGAAAGACCTAAATCTGAAACAGGAAGTGATCAAAATCCTAGAGGAGAAGACAGGCACTAACCTTTTTGACATCAGCCCTAGCAACTTCTTACTAGACACATCTCTGGAGGCAAAGGAAACAAAAGCAAAAATAAACTATTGGGACTTCATCAAGATAAAAAGCTTCTACAGAGAGAAGGAAATAATCAACAAAACTGAAAGACAACCAACAGAATGGGAGAAGATATTTGCAAATGACATATCTAATAAAGTGTTAGTATCTAAAATCTATAAAGAACTTATCAAACTCAACACCCAAAAATAATGAATAATCCAGTTAAGAAATGGGCAGAAAACATGAACAGACACTTGTCCAAAGAAGACGTGCAGATAGCTAACAGACACATGATAAGATGCTCAGCATCACTCAGCAACAGGGGAAATACAAATCAAAACCACAGTGAGATAACAACCTCATACCTGTCAGAATGATTAAAATCAACAACACAGGAAACAACAGATACTGGAGAGGATGTGGAGAAAAGGGAACCCTCTTACACTGTTGGTGGAAATGCAAATGAGTTCAGCCACTCTGAAAAACAGTAAGGAGGTTCCTCAAAAAGTTAAAAATAGAACTACCCTATGACCCAGCAATTGCTCTACTAGGTATTTACTCGAAGGATACAAAAATACAGATTCGAAGGGGCACATGCACCCTGATGTTTATAGCAGCATTATTAACACTAGCTAAAATACGGAACAAGCTCAGGGTCCATTGACTGATAAATGGATAAAGAAGATGTGGTATACATATACAAAGGAATATTTCATTTAAAAAAAAAAAAGAAACCTTGCCATTTGCAATGATGTGGTTGGAGCTAGACTGCATTATGCTAAGCTAACTAAGTCAGAGAAAGACAAATACCAAATGATTTCACTCATATGTGGAATTTAAGAAACAAAATAAATGAACATAGGGTAAGAGAAAAAAAGAAAGGGAGGGAAAGAGGGATGCAAACCAGAAGAGACTCAACTATAGAGAAGAAACTGAGGGTTGATGGAGGGAGGTGGGTGGGGGATGGGCTAAATGAGTGATGGGTATTAAGGAGGGCACTTGTTTGTTTTTTTCTGAACAAACAATAAGTTTATTTTATTTATTTTTGGTTTTTTGTTTTGTTTTCATTTCTATTTAAATTTAATTAATTAACTAATTAATTAATTTCCTTTCTTATTAAATTTAATTACTTAGTTTCAGAGGTTGAGTTCAGTAATTCATCAGTCTTATATAATACCCAGTGCTCCTTACATCACGTGCCTTCCTTAATGTCCATCACCCAGTTACCCCATCCTCCTGCTCCCTCCCCTCCAGCAACCCTCAGTTTGTTTCCTACGATTAAGAGTTTCTTATGGTTTATCCCCTCTCTGATTTCATCTTGTTTTATTTTTCCCTCCCTTCCCCTATGCTCCTGTTTTGTTTCTTAGAATACATATATGAGTGAAATCAGATGATAACTGTGTTTCTCTGACTGACTTATTTCACTTAGCATAATACCCTCTAGTAAGGAGGGTACTTGTGATGAGCACTGGGTGTTATATTTCTACACCTGAAACCAATTTTACCACACATGTTAATTATTTAGAATTTAAATAAAAATTTGAAATAAAAAAAAATTTAACACTCATTCATGATAAAAACTGTCAGCAAACTAGGAAAAGAGAACTTCCTCAACCCTGATAAATGGCATCTTAAAAAACCTTTAACTGAGTTCATACTAAATGGTAAAAGATCAAATCCTTTCCCCTTACAATTGGGAATAAGGCAAAGATGCCCTTTTGTACCACTCTATTAACACTGTACTAAAGGTCCTTGCCAGTGCCTTTTATAAGGCAGCAGAAACAAAGGGCATTCAGATTGGAAAGGAAGAAAAAATTCTGTCTCTATGCACAGATGACAAAATTATCTAGGTAGAAAATCTAACTAGTCTACAAGAAAGCTACTATAACTAATGGGTTTAGCAAGTTCACTAGACATGATAGCAACACACAAAAATCAATTGTATTTGTAATTACAAGCAATAAAAATTGAAAACTGAAATTTGAAAGGCAGTGCTGTTTACAATAGTACATAAAAACATGAAAGAATTACGTGCAAATCTAACAAAATACATGCTAGATCTGTATGCAGAAAACTAAAAAACACTGATGAAAGGAATGTAAGAACACTAATAAATGAAGAAATATTTACCATGTTCATGGAGTGAAAGGCAATATTTAAAAAAAATAATTAATTCTCTTCCAAACTGATCTGTAGATACAAAGCAAAACTAATTTTTGTAGGAATTAATCTGACTCTAAAAGTTTGTGGAAAAACAAAGAATCTAGAATAACTGAAAAAATTTTGAAAAAGAACAGAGTTGGACAATTTACACTACCAATTTCAAATCACAGCGTTAGATAAAAGGATCAAAGGAACAGAAGAGTCCATAAATACATACACCCATATATGGTCAATTATTTTTGGAAAAAGCACAAGGAAAATTTAATGGAGGCAAAAAAAAAAACAAACCCCAGAATTTTCAACAAATTGTGATGGACAACTAGATATCCATATGCAGAAAAAGAAATTGGATCCAGACCTTCAATTAATTATACATACAAAAATTGACTCAAAATGGATCAGGGACTCAAATATTGACCAAAATCTTTGTGACCTTGGATTAGGCAGAGATTTCTTAGCTAGGACACCAGAAACACAATCTATAATGAAACAAATGGATAAATCTGACTTCTTTAAAATTGGAACTTCTGCTTCTTGAAAGACTGTTAAGAGAATGAAAAGACAAGCCACAGACTGGGAAAAGATGCTTGCAAAACACATATCTTATAAAAGACTTGTATCTAGAATATTTAACAAATCCTCAAAACTAATTAGTAAGAAAATAAACAATGGGGGGGGAGGAGCAAGATGGCAGAGAAGTAGGAGACCTAAATTTCGTCTGGTCCCAGGAATTCAGCTAGATAGGGATCAAACCATTCTGAAGACCTACAAACCCAAAAGGAGATCAAAGAAAAGAGTAGCAACAACTCTCTGAACAGAAAAGCGACCACTTTCTGGAAGGTAGGATGTGTGGAGAAGTGAATCCGAGGCGATATTCGGGAGGACAGGTGGTGGGGGAGGGGGCCTTTGTCGGCCGCTTCTGGCAAGTGATAGAACCACGGAGCACAAAATCGGAACTTTTAGAAGTTGGCTCCGCTGAGGGACGTCGCTCCAGTGGCTAAGCGGGAGGTGGAAGCAGGAGGTGGAACCCTCACGGGACAGTGTGGTCTCAGGACCCTCGGGGTCACAGGAAGACCGGGGGTGCCTGAGTGCAGCAGAGGTCCCAGGTATTGGAGTGGGGGAAGCCAGCTGCAGAGACAGAGGCGAGGCGCAGGCTCTCAGCTCGGGGTTGCCATAAACTGTGATCCGCAGCACAGTCGGGCCCCTGCTCCTCCAGCAGGGACCCAACAAGTGGCAGATCCGGGGAGACTCACCTTCTTCCCCTGGGAGGAGAGGCGCGGGAGTGCACCGCAGGGATCTGCTGGGTTTGGAGACTCCACCCGGGGTCGGGTGCCAGAGATAGAAACGCGCGGTCACAGGCCGGGTGAGCACGGAGTGCGGCTGGAGACTGGGGAGATGGGAGTGACTGACTGCTTTTCTCTGGGGTCTCAATGAGGAGCGGGGCCCCGAGTTCTCGGCTCCTCCGGGTCGGAGACTGGGAGGCCACCATTTTCACTCTCCGCCTCCAAAGCTGTACGGAAACCTCGCAGGGAACAAAAGCTCCCGAGAGCAAACCCGAGCGGATTACTTAGCCCAGACCGGCAAGGGCGGGGCAATTTCGCCTCCGGCAAAGACATTTGGGAACCACGGCAACAGGCCCCTCCCCCAGAAGATCAGCGAGAACAGCCAGCCAAGACCAAGTTTACCGATCAATGGGAACGGCAGAACTCCAGCGCTAGGGGAATACTGCACATAGAATCCATGGCTTTTTTACCATGATTCTTTAGTCTTTCAAAGTTAATCTTTTTTTAACTTTCTTTTTCTTTTCTTTTTTTTTAATTTTTCTTTTTCCCTTTTTCAACAACATCTTATCAATTGCTTTTTTAAAAAATCTTTTTTATTTTTCATTCTTAGAGTCATATTCTATCCCTTCATAGTAGTTAACTTTATTTTTGGTATATATATAAGTTATTCTCTCTTTAAAATTTTGGGATACAGTTTCTTCTAACAGACCAAGATATACCCTAAATCTCTAGTGTATGGCTTTGTTCTAGTCTCCTGCCTGAACACATTCTCTCCCTTTTTTTTTTTTCTTAAATCCTCTTCTTTCTTTTTCAAACAACTTCTTATCCATTCCTTTTATAAAATCTTTTATAATTTTCATCTTTATTTTCATACTCCATCCCTTCATCATATTAACCCCTATTTTTGTACATATGTAAGTTTTTCTGTCTTTAAAATTTTGGGAGGCACTTTCTTCTAACAGACCAAAATACACCCAAAATCTAGTGTGTGGCACTGATCTATACACCAGCCTGATCATATTTGATCATATTCTGTTTTTTGTTTTTGTTTTTATCTTTATCTTTTTCTTTTTTTCTTTTTTCTTTCTTTCCCTTTCTTTTCCCCCGGTTTCAGGTCTCTTCTGATTTGTTTAGTGTATATTTTCTGGGCACGTTGTTACCCTGTTAGCATTTTGTTCTCTCATTCACCTATTCTCCTCTGGACAAAATGACAAGATGGAAAAAATCACCTCAAAAAAAAGAACAAGAGGCAGTACCGACTGCCAGGGACCTAATCAATACGGACATTAGTAAGATGTTGGAACTAGAGTTCAGATGATGATTTTAAAGACTCTAGTTGGGCTTGAAAAAAGCATGGAAGATACTAGAGAAACCCTTTCTGGAGAAATAAAAGAACTAAAATCTAACCAAGTCAAAATCAAAAAGGCTATAATGAGGTGCAGTCAAAAATGGAGGCTCTAACTGCTAGGATAAATGAGGCAGAAGAGAGAATTAGTGATGTAGAAGACCAAATGATGGAAAATAAAGAGGCTGAGAAAAAAAGAGATAAACAACTATTGGATCATGAGGGCAGAATTCTTGAGATAAGTGATACCATAAGTTGAAACAATATTAGAATAATTGGGATCCCAGAAGAAGAAGAAAGAGAGAGAGGAGCAGAAGCTATATTGGAGCAAATTATAGCAGAGAACTTCCCTAATTTGGGGAAGGAAACAGGCATCAAAATCCAGGAAGCACAGAGAACCCCCTCAAAATCAATAAAAATAGGTCAACACCCTAACATCTAATAGTAAAACTTACAAGTCTCAGAGACAAAGAGAAAATCCTGAAAGCAGCTTGGGAGAAGAGATATGTAACCTACAATGGTAGAAACATTAGATTGGCAACAGACCTATCCACAGAGACCTGGCAGGCCAGAAAGGACTGGCAAGATATATTCAGAGCACTAAATGAAAAAATATGCAACCAAGAATACTATATCCAGCTAGGCTGTCATTGAAAATAGAAGGAGAGATAAAAAGTTTCCAGGACAAACAAAAACTAAAGGAATTTGCAAACACAAAACCAGCCCTACAAGAAATATTAAAAGGGGTCCTCCAAACAAAGAGAGAGCCTAAAAGTAACATAGACCAGAAAGGAACACAGACAATATACAGTAACAGTCACCTTACAGGCAATATAATGGCACTAAATTCATATCTTTCAATAGTTACCCTGAATGTAAATGGGCTAAATGCCCCAATCAAAAGACACAGTCTATCAGATTGGATCAAAAAAACAAGACCCATCGATATGCTGTCTGCAAGAGACTCATTTTAGACCCAAGACACCCCCAGATTGAAAGTGAGGGCATGGAAAACCATTTACCATGCTAATGAACACCAAAAGAAAGCTGGGGTGGCAATCCTTATATCAAATTAGATTCTAAACCAAAGACTGTAATAAGAGGTGAGGAAGGACACTATATCATACTTAAAGGGTCTATGCAACAAGAAGATCTAACAATTGTAAATATCTATGCCCCTAACATGGGAGCAGCCAATTATGTAAGCCAATTAATAACAAAAGCAAAGAAACACATTGATGACAAACATACAATAATAGTGGGGGACTTTTACACCCCCCTCACTGAAATGGACAGATCATCTAAGAAAAAGATCAACAAGGAAATAAAGACTTTAAATGACACACTGGACCGAATGGACTTCACAGATATATTCAGAACATTCCATCCCAAAGCAACAGAATACACATTCTTCTCTAGTCCCCATGGAACATTCTCCAGAATAGATCACATCCTAGGTCACAAATCAGGTCTCAACTGGTACCAAAAGATTGGGATGATGCCCTGCATATTTTCAGACCACAATGCTTTGAAACTACAACTCAATCACAAGAGGAAAGTCGGAAAGACTCAAATACATGGAGGCTAAAGAGCATCCTACTGAAGAATGAATGGGTCAACCAGGAAATTAAAGAAGAATTTAAAAAATTCATGGAAACCAATGAAAATGAAAACACAACTGTTCAAAATCTTTGGGATGCAGCAAAGGCAGTCCTAAGAGGAAAGTATATAGCAATACAAGCCTTTCTCAAGAAACAAGAAAGGTCTCAAATACACAACCTAACCCAACACCTAAAGGAGCTGGAGAAAGAACAGCAAGTAAAGCCCAAACCCAGCAGGAGAAGAGAAATCATAAAGATCAGAGCAGAAATCAATGAAATAGGAACCAAAAGAACAGTAGAACAGATCGAGACTAGGAGCTGGTTCTTTGAAAGAATTAACAAGATTGATAAACCCCTGGCCAGACTTATCAAAAAGAAAAGAGAAATGACCCAAATCAACAAAATCATGAATGAAAGAGGAGAGA